>NC_053490.1:15587251-15657251 GCF_905171775.1 Rana temporaria
ACGCTGTGATATAAGGACTTCCACGCATGCGTCGAATCATTACGACGCATGCGAGGGATGGATTCGGACGGATTGATCCGGTGAGTCTGTACAGACCAGCGGATCAATCCATTGGACTGGATTCCAGCGGATCGATTTCTTAGCATGTTAAGAAATTTTGATCCGCTGGAAATCCATCCCCGGGGGAAAAAAATCAGCAGAAAAATATCCGCTGGATCGTACACACCAGGGGATCTATCCGCTGGAGCCGGTCCGCGGATCAATTCCAGCGGATCGATCCTCTCGTGTGTATGGGGCCTTACACTGTCGGATCTTAAGATGCAGTACCGCATCCGCCGCTGGGGGCATTTCTCGTCGAAATGCCGCCTCGGGTATGCAAATTAGCACTCACGGAGATCCACGAAGCTTTTCAGCTTCGTTTTTTCTCCGTAAGTTTTAAGTTGCATGTGTAAAATTAGGGCTGCTTTTACATGGTGTAAACTGTTTACACCTTGTAAAAACAGACCCTTCTTTCCAGCGACGCTATCTTTTTTTTTTTTTTTCCCGCCGCAACTCGTTTTTTTTCCCGACTCAACTTTTTTGACCCAGCGCGATTCACGAAGCTCGGCGTAACGTAATTTCGCCCTATGCACGTCGGGAAAATTACATCACGAGCATGCGCAGTACAGCCGGCGCGGGAGCGCGCCTAATTTAAATGGGACTCGCCCCATTTGAATATGAACGCCTTACGCCGGCCGGATTTAAGTTACACAGCCGAAAATTTCTAGGTAAGTGCTTTGTGGATCGGGCACTTAGGTAGAGATTTTCAGCCAGTGTAACTTAAATGGGAATATTTAAGTTACGGCGGCTGGCTGTGGATCTGACCCACTGAGCCAGTCACATCAATCTCTGTATCAGAGGAGCTTACACTCTAATTCACACACCCCCCCCCCCTTCCACTAGCTGAACAAGTTTTATTCAAACATGTTAGTACTCCTTGAGGTCCCCTCCAACACAGTGTCCTAATGTGAATGTGCTCCTAATGCCATGGTCACTGGTCACATGATTCCTTCTAAAGGGGAGAATTGGTCAGTCTGGACACGGATCCGCCTCTTCAGCACATAACCCTATATATTTCAGTTAATTCATTTTTAGTTCTCTTACCAGCATTGCACACGGGGCTGTCTCTCTTCTCACCTGTAAATATAAAATGATATTGTAAATTAATTAAATAGAGCATTGAAAAATACCAGCCCCCACTCACATAATCAAACCCACATACTGTAGTTTGTAAACCCGCTAAAACGTAAAACTGGTTCAGCTTTGAGCCCCGCCTCTCATCTACTGAAATCCCAACCTCAATCAAAAAAATTACCCAAGGCTTGTATGCTTGCATATTCCTGCCCATTTTTCACAAGTATAACCCCTTCTGGTCCAAACTCCACCTCATGCAAAAACACATCCACATTGTTGAAAATCCCCCAAAATGACAGCACACTTCCGCGGCACGACTTTGGGGGCGACTCTGCAAGTCGTCCTGAAGACGACTTCAGAGGCGACCTGCAAAACGACTTCTGTATAGAAGTGTCACGGAAGCATGAATCAGACGTACAACAATAGATAAATGAAATAGGAAGGCTTTATTGAAAACCAAACAGCAAGGTAAAAGTCCAAACGGATGATCAAACAGTGCAGAGTCTTCCACCGGAGCCAGGGATCAGGAGCCAGAAGGATAGTCCGAACGAAGCCAGGGATCAGGAGCCAGAAGGGTAGTCCGAACGAAGCCAGGGATCAGGAGCCAGAAGGATAGTCCGAACGAAGCCAGGGATCAGGAGCCAGAAGGGTAGTCCGAACGAAGCCAGGGATCAGGAGCCAGAAGGGTAGTCCGAACGAAGCCAGGGATCAGAAGCCAGAAGGATAGTCCGAACGAAGCCAGGGATCAGGAGCCAGAAGGGTAGTCCGAACGAAGCCAGGGATCAAGAGCCAGAAGGGTAGTCCGTGGAAGCCGGGTCGGTAACCAAAAGCAGCAGCACAATCTCAGGAGCATGTGAATACAAGAGGACCAAGCAGGGAACTGAAGCAACAGACCTCCTATATATATGCAAGGCATCCAGCTCCTCCCAGTGGGAAGGAGGAGCCGCAGGGTGGTAAGTTATAAGAAGCCCAGAAACCAACATGGCCGCCAGCACATGTCAGATGAAAGAAGCCAGCAAGAGGTAAGACCATGACAAGAATTCAATGCAGGTCGCCCCAAGCCGCCCCCGAAGTCGTGCAAGAACCTTTTTCTAAGTCGGAGCGACTTGCGTCGCTCCTATTAGAATGGTTCCATTGCATTGAATGGGACGCGACTCGTCAGGCGGCTGAGTCGCCTGACGAGTCGCCCCAGTGTGAACCGGCTCTTATACAACCATGCCTTAGTTTGGTGAAATTGTACAATATTGTAATGTAGCCTTTCTCACCCAGGGTTCTGTAGAACACGAGAGTCCCTCCAGAGGTTCCTTGAGCAAGGGGCAACTTCTGACACCAAGCATCCTTTTAGCCATCCATAAGGGGGGTGATTCTTTCCAATGTCTGCAAGCAGTGGCTCCATTGCGGGCGCTGGTGCGCAGCCCCCCTAATCCATGCGCCCGGCCCATTTTATTTTTTAAAGGACGTGATTAGAGCCAGAGGCTTCACAAAAGGGTGGCATCGGGCAAAAAGCACTGGGCCCAGAGCCCATGCACTTGTGTGACGATAGCAAATTAATATTCGCTATTGTCTTCCTGATTCTCCTCCCAGCCCATCAGGAGGCGAGTCATAGGACTGGCCAAGATGAGAAGCGACTGTATTGGCCGGGAGCCGGGGAGGGAGGCGCTAAGAAGGAGATGCAGGGGGAAGCCACCAAAGCTGCCCACGGCCTGGATGGGGTAAGTGTAGGGCTGATGGATGGACGTCCGAACGAGCGATGGGGGGATGGGGGTTTTACCAACTGACCGATCGAGTGGCGGGGTTGTGGGTTTTGATCGATCGACCGCCCAAACGAATTGGGGGGTCGGGTGGTTTGTTTGCCGCTCCCCCCTAAACTGAGAGCACCACTCCCTGCAATTGTAGGGCGCATTATTCCCACAGACCATCACACTAATATACTGTGATCTGTAGATATATAGCCAGATTCAGGTAGGGTTACGCCGGCGTATCAGTAGATACGCCGGCGTAACTCTGAATCTAAGCCGTCGTAAGTTTAAGTGTATGCTCAAACTGAGATACACTTAAAGCGGTAGTTCACCCCCCCCCCCCCGACACATTTTACCATCGAGACAGGCATTGTAGCGCGAGTTACAGTATGCCTGTCCCGATTTTTTTAACCCCGTACTCACCTTGTACTCGGACATCGTAGATTTCGGCTCCCGCGGGGAATGGGCGTGCCTATGGAGAGGGAGGATGATTGACGGCCGGCCCTGGCACGTCACTCTCCCCGAAGACAGCCGGAGTAGGTCTCGGCTCTTCACGGCGCCTGCGCACAGGCTATGCGCACGCGTCGTGAAGACCAAGCCTATTTCGGCTATTTCCGGAGAAGCGTGACGCGCCAGAGCCGGCCGTCAATCATCCTCCGTCTCCATAGGCACGCCCATTCCCCGGTATCTTCGATGGACGACTACAAGGTGAGTACGGGGGTAAAAAAATCGGGACAGGCATACTGTAGCTCGCGCTACAATGCCTGATTTTAAGGTAAAAGAAAAAAAATATTTTTTTTTTTGGTCGATAGGGTGAACCCCCGCTTTAAACCTAGCTAAGATATGACGGCCTGCGCCGTCGTATCTTAGGGTACAATATTTACGCTGGCCGCTAGGTGGCGCTTCCACTGAGTTTGGCGTAGAATATGCAATTGACTAGATACACCGATTCACGAACGTACGTGCGCCCGTCGCAGTAAAGATACGCCGTTTACGTAAGACGTTTTCCGGCGTAAAGTTATTCCAACAAATAGCTGGCCTAGTCAATGTTAAGTATGGCCGTCGTTCCCGCATCGAAATTTGAAAATTTTACGTCGTTTGCATAAGTCGTCTGTGAATGGGGCTGGACGTAATTTACGTTCACGCCGAAACCAATACATCCTTGCGGCGTACTTTGGAGCAATGCACACTGGGAGATGTGCATGCGCCGTTCGTAAAAAAAACGTCAATCACGTCTGGTCACCAATCATTTCCATAAAACACGCCCCCCCATCCTTATTTGAATTAGGCGCGCTTACGCCGGCCCCATTTACGATACGCCACCGTAAGTTAGGAGGCAAGTGCTTTGTGAATACTAGACATGTGCACAGAATTTTTTTTCGTTTTTTTTGTTCTGTTTCGTATCGTTCCGTTCGTTTTTCGTAAGACGCCCGTTTTCCTGTTCGTTTCCGTTCGTTTTTCGTACGACGAGATTTTTTCGTATTCCGATCGTTTCGTATTTTCGTTACCGTTTTATTTTCGTACATGCGGGATGGTTCGTTATTCTGTTTAATTCATGTCCGTTACTTGTTAGACAATCATTTTCGTGAATTTTCGTCAATGATTTGGATTCTGTGTTTTGGATTCCTTTTTCTGTTCGTGTTTTCGGTCGTGTGTTCGTGTGACATCTATGACAATTTGTTGTGGATGTCATATGAACATGCGACTGAAGATACGAACAGAAAAAGGATTTTCTTCATTTTGTACTTTCGTAAATATATCGCGGGATTCGCGGCACTTTCAACACGCGGCTCATCCATATTAACTATTGTTAGGCCCCATACACTTGGTCAGACTTTTTTAACAACAAACATAAAAACGATCATTTTCCGTTCGTTCTCAGAAAATTTGTTCGTTTTTAAACTCCATCAGAAAACCATTTTTGGGTTCAAAAGTCTAGCCAACTGATCTCCCTTCAGATGAAAATCCACAGAAAAGATTATTTGGCTTTACTGTACTACTCAGCACAAAAGAGAAGCTGCTTCACTAACTACACTCACTGCCCATTCAAAAAAACGAAAATTACATCTGTGGCAAGGGATTTGCATTCTGTGTTTTGGGTCCTTTTTCTTTTGGTGTTTTCGGTCGTGTGTTCGTGTGACATCTGTGGCAAAAGATTTGCATTCTGTTGAATCCAAAATACGAACAGAAAAAAGGAATTCAAAATACAGGGTGCGGGCCTTTTGTTGTGGATGTCGTGTGAGCATACGACTGGGGATGCGAACAGAGAGGGGATTCAAACAAGATACAGAGTGCAAATCTTTTGTTGTGGATGTCGTGTGAACATACGACTGAGGATACGAGCAGAGAAGGGATTCAAACAGGATACAGAATGCAAATCTTTTGTTGTGGATGTCGTGTGAACATACGACTGAGGGTGCGAACAGAGAGGGGATTCAAACAGGATACAGAATGCAAATCTTTTGTTGTGGATGTCGTGTGAACATACGGCTGAGGATACGAACAGAGAGGGGATTCAAACAATATACAGAATGCAAATCTTTTGTTGTAGGTGTCATGTGGACATGCGGCTGAGGATACGAGCAGAGAGGGGATTCAAACAGGATACAGAATGCAAATCTTTTGTTATAGATGTCATTTTCGTTCTTTTGCCGTTTTCGTTTTGTCGTATTTTCGTCAGATCGTTCGTTCGTATTTGCGGTTGTTCGTTATGCGGCTCATTCGTAATCCCGTCGTTTTCGTATTTTGGTGCTTTAATTTTTTCGTATGTACACATTATTCTGTGGGTACGAAAATGAACATTTTCGTACGAAAATAACATTCGTACGAACGGGAATGCACATATCTATTATTTGGTAACATAGGGCCAGATTCTCAGAAGAGTTACGCCGGAGCATCTACTGATACACCGACGTAATTCGAATTTCCCGCCGCCGTATCATTATTTTGTATTCACAAAACAAGATACGCCAGACTTAGGCTAGGATCCGACTGGTGTAAATGACCTACACCGTCGGATCCTAAATGCAATACAACGCCGACCGCTAGGTGGCGTTTACGTTCAGGTCAAATTTTTTATGCAAATGAGCCTGATACGCCGATTCCCGAACGAATTCGCGTCGCGTAGCCGTCGTTTGCGTAAGCGTAAGGTTACCCCTGCTATATGAGGGGTAACCTTATGCCAGTCCGCCGTGTGCCATGTTAAGTATGGCGTCGGGTCCACGTCGTCTTTTCCCGTCGGGTACGTCGTTTTCCTAAGTCGTTCTTGAATACGACTTTACGTCAATGACGCACACGTCGGCGTCATTGATGTTTTCCGTCGAGAACTGGAGCATTGGCTATTTTAAGCCCAGCGCATGCGCATTTCGATCGGCACGGGGGGCACGCTTAATTTAAATACAAGCCGCCCCCCTTTGAATTACGCGGGGATACGCCGGGCCTTTTACACTACGCCGCCGCAAACTACGGAGCAAGTGCTTGAGGAATACGGCACTTGCTCCAGTAAGTTGCGGCGGCGTAGTGTAAATGGCTTACGCTACGCCCGCCGCAAAAGTACGAGAATCTGGCCCATAGCCTCTTATATATTTATCTCACCTTTGGTTCCTCACCTTTACTTCTTCAACCAAACAATTTGGCTACAGCAGCACTACTCACTGGGACCGCTGGTCCTGGGACCCCCATATTTATTTCCTGTTATGTATCTCACGCAGGTTTCCTTCCATATCTACCCCCTTGGCCGCCGTGGGAGATAATATTTCCGTGGTTGTTTTGGGCACTTGAGCTGACGGGACACCTGCTCCTAGATTTTCTCCTGACGAAGCGATTTTATATCGCAAAACTAGTAGAGAGACCCCCCCCGTACTGTGACTCCAACACTCACCTGGATCCCCCACCAGGGGACTGCACCTTCAGTGACTTAATCGGTTGTCACGATATGTGTACTGTTTTAATTGTCTTTTATGTCTGATGTTTGTTATTTTTGTTTGTTTGTTACTATATTAACCACTTAAGCCCCGGACCATTTTGCAGCTAAATGCCCAGGCCAGGTTTTGCGATTCGGCACTGCGTCGCTTTAACAGACAATTGCGCGGTCGCGCGACGTGGCTCCGAAACAAAATTGACGTCCTTTTTTCCCCACAAATAGAGCTTTCTTTTGGTGGTATTTGATCACCTCTGCGGTTTTTATTTTTTGCGCTATAAACAAAAATAGCGACAATTTTGAAAAAAATGCAATATTTTTTACTTTTTGCTATAATAAATATCCCCCAAAAACATATATAAAAATTATTTTTTTCCTCAGTTTAGGCCGATACGTATTCTTCTACCTATTTTTGGTAAAAGAAATTGCAATCAGCGTTTATCGATTGGTTTGCGCAAAATTTATAGCGTTTACAAAATAGGGGATAGTTTTATTGCAGTTTTATTAATTATTTTTCTTTTACTACTATTGGCGGTGATCAGCGATTTTTTTCGTGACTGCGACATTATGGCGGACACTTCGGACAATTTTGACACATTTTTGGGACCATTGTCATTTTCACAGCAAAAAATGCATTTAAATTGCATTGTTTATTGTGAAAATGACAGTTGCAGTTTGGGAGTTAACCACAGGGGGCGCTGTAGGAGTTAGGGTTCACCTAGTGTGTGTTTACAACTGTAGGGGGGTGTGGCTGTAGGACTGACATCATCGATCGAGTCTCCCTTATAAAAAGGTTCACTCGATCGATACGCCGCCACAGTGAAGCACGGGGAAGCCATGTTTACATACGGCTCTCCCCGTTCTTCAGCTCCGGGGAGCGATCGCGACGGAGCGGCTATAAACGAATAGCCGTGCCGTCGTCCCGAATCGCTCCCCGCGGGAATCCGCCCGCTGCACGCAGCGGGGGGGGGGGTCTCGATCGGACCCCCCACCCGCTAGAAGGCAGGGACGTATATATACGCCCATCTGCCTGTCCGTGCCATTTTGCGGACGTATATAGTCGTGCGGCGGGCGTTAAGGGGTTAATAAATTGATCTATTTTTTTTTATATATAACTGCTCTTTTCTGAGTTCACCTACTCATCTTGTACCAAAATAGTCCTCCCTGCCCACTCTGTTTTGTGGTTCTCTTGGGTCCTTGGGGTTCCCTGAGTCCTTTTGCTATCTCACACCCAATTTATGAAATCATATCCCTTGGCATGTACAGATTAAAGCGGAGGTTCACCCATGGAGAACACATTTTCCCCTTAGCTTCATGCTCGTTTTTTCTAGGGGAATCGGCTATTTGTTTTAAAATATGTACAGTACTTACCGTTTACGAGATGCATCCTCTCCGTCGCTTCCGGGTATGGGCTGCGGCACTGGGCGTTCCTATTTTGATTGACAGTCTTCCAAGAGGCTTCCGACGGTCGCATCCATCGCGTCACGATTTTCCGAAAGAAGCCGAACGTCGGTGCGCAGGCGCAGTATAGAGCCGCACCGACGTTTGGCTTCTTTCGGCTACGAGTGACGCGATGGATGCGACCGTCGGAAGCCTCTCGGAAGACTGTCAATCAAGAAGGAACGCCCAGTCCCGAAGACCCATACCCGGAAGCGACGGAAGAAGATGCATCTCGAAAACGGGTAAGTACAGATCATATTTTAAAACAAATAGCCGATTCCCCTAGAAAAAACGAGCATGAAGCTAAGGGGAAAAAAAAAACGAATTGGGTGAACTCCCGCTTTAAGATTAGTTCAGAATAACAGAAGGCATGCAGACCGAGAGATGTAGCCCTCACCTCCTAGGTAAGCACAGTTGAAGTAGCTGCAGAGTTTGCCGGTGCTCTCTAGCTCATATGTGGCGTTAATCTGGTTTGCCAAGTTAAATGTTTCTCCAATGGGAATAAGGATTTCTTTCTGTTTAAACACTGATAAATCTTCAATGTCCACACCATAGCAGGTTGATATGTTGAAAAAAGGGTTCTTTCCAAATCGTTCAGCAATGGTCATGTTTTTAGAGGAAGATGCAAACCGATCAAAACGCATTTTCTTAGCTACATCCACAGCACCAATTTTTGTCCCCCGGTAGACTTGAGTCTCGCCGGCACAGCCCGTTCTCAGCACCTGCAAGGCTCGGGTCAGGTAAAAGTGAAGAGCTTTAAAATGGAAATTTTTCATGTAGAAATCTCGAGACTTTCCCGCAATTGAGACATTTCCGTTAAGCTGTTTGTTTATGGGATATGGCTTTGACATTGTGTACAATACAACTGCTATGCCATACTTGTCGTCATATTGATTTAGAAGGACTGATCTTTTTTTCTTCCATATCTCCTTAGCATTTTTCCACATTACAGCAAACTCATTGTATTTCAGCTCTTCTTCTAGTATTTTTGGCATTTCAAGCTCCATTGATTCTGCACAGCCAATATACTGGTCATCAAATGTATCCGGCATCATGTCCAAAACGGCAGCTTGATGGCTCATCTGTGAACAAAAGTGTTTGGAAAATAACATTGAGAGTTAGCTGGTTAAGTCTTGAGGCAGTCAGAGCTCATTGGGCTGGATTCAAGAAGCAATTGCGCCTGTGTAACCATAGTTACACAGGCGCAATTGCTTACTTGCCCCGGCGTAACGAATGCTCCTGATTCAGGAACCTCGTTACGCCGACTGCAGCCTAAGATCTGCGCGGCATAAGGCTCTTATGCCCGCATATCTTAGGCTGCATTCTTGCGATGGCCGCTAGGTGGCGTTCCCGTTGTGCTCAGCGTATAGTATGCAAATTGCACACTAACGCCGATTCACAACGTTACGCGAGCCCTGCGTACGCAGTTTACGGCGGTTTTCGCGTAAGGCTCCCCCTGCTATTAGCAGGGGCAGCCAATGTTACGTAGACCCGTCGTTCCCGCGTCGCGAAATTTCAAATTTACGTAGTTTGCGTAAGTGATTCGTGAATGGCGCTGGACGCCATTCACGTTCACTTTGAAGCAAATGACGTCCTTGCGACGTCATTTGCCGCATCGCACGTCGGGAAAGTTTCCCGACGGAGCATGCGCTCTACGATCGGCGCGGGAACGCGCCTAATTTAAATGATTCCCACCCCCTACGGGATCATTTAAATTGCGCGCTTACGCATTTTGCCGGCGCGCCCACGCAATTTACGGAGCTACTGCTCCGTGAATCAAGGGCAGCGCAGTAAATTCGCGGGGGCGCAGGGCAAAAACGTTGCCCTGCGCCTCTGTAAAAAAAGCGCAAATCTACCTGAATCCAGCCCATTGACTCCTAGTATTGGACAACCCAGATTACCTTTATAGCAAGATGGATTTGAGGTATAGGATATATATTTTCAGCGCTTTTTTTCAGGGGGAACTTGGGGGAACTCAGTTCCACCACCTCTGGTCCAGACCCTTTGGTGCCTGCTCACCACAATCACGTGTAAACACAGAAGACCGGTTTCTGTGTTGACAAGTGACAGCTCTGAACTCTGTGTGTAACCCTCCTGAACTCTGCACTCTGTATGTAATGCATTCCTGGTATTTAATGGCCCTTTAAGACCCTCCTACTGTTTGTGAAATTTGACCACACCCACTATTTGATGTGATTTGGAGGGTGTGTGTAAGGGGAGGGGTTTTGGGTGGTCATGGTTGAGTTCCAGCACCTATTGTTTGAGAAAAAAAGCCCTGTATATTTTTACCAATTCCCTTTCTACATTTTCAAGGATTCTGTAGGTAGGATATAGAGCTGCAGTCAGCTTAGCTGTTACTATTTGATATGTACAGTCGTGGCCAAAAGTTTTGAGAATGACACAAATACTAATTTTCACAAAGTCTGCTGCCTCAGTTTTTGAGATGGAAAATTGCATATACTCCAGAATGTTATGAAGAGTGATCAGACGAATTGCAATTAATTGCAAAGTTCCTCTTTGCCATGAAAATCAACTTAATCCCATAAAAAAAAATTCCACTGCGTCTGTGAAGAAGGCTTCAGGGTGCCCAAGAAAGTCCAACAAGCGCCAGGACCAAGAGGATTCAGCTGCGGGATCGGAGTGCCACCAGTGCAGAGCTTGCTCAGGAATGGCAGCAGGCAGGTGTGAGCGCATTTGCACGCACAGTGAGGCGAAGACTTTTGGAAGATGTCCTGGCGTCAAGAAGGGCAGCAAAGAAGCCACTTCTCTCCAAAAAAAACATCAGGGACAGATTGATCTTCTGCAGAAAATATGGTGAATGGACTGCTGAGGACTGGGGCAAAGTCATATTCTCCGATGAAGCCTGTAACAGAAAGACCCGGGACAAACAGAGACTTTGTAAGGATGAGGGGTACTCCTGTACCGGCGTCACCAAGGAGTCTTATGTCTAGGGTCACCTTATGTCCGATAGGGCCATAGGGTGACTGAGAAATGATATCCTAAATTACAGGACAGGGGACATTAATAATAATTCATGGTTGCAGGATGTCTTGACATATCACAAGTTGTTGGCTTATTCAATGTGGGGACACATTCTTTTGAAAGGTGTTAATTGCATCTACTCCTAGACATTTCATTGTCCATTGTGTAAAGGTGTTAATTCAGGTCTGCTCCTAGACCTTTCCATCGTGTGATAACACGGTTTAAAGCCTATTGATGCCCAGGTGTGACTACCTGTCTGTCGGAGACAGAACGTCTGTCTAAAGATGTGGATTGAAGGGAACTCATTGTGTGATGGTATTTTGTGTGAATCCTATTGATAAAAGTATGTGATTGAAGCCCCATGGTGTGAAGGGGGGGTGGAGATTTCAGTGTCCCTTTGATTACGGTCACCTGTTTGTAACTGCATAAAAAGCTGAGAAGAAACCATTAAAGCAGTCTTCATTTTGAAACCAGAAAGCACAGAGCTGTGTCTCGTCTTATTCTGGGAAATGGGATGGATCGGGTCCTGTTCGTTGGAGTGTCGATAAGCTGTCTTGGATGGGATGGAAGGTCGTAAACGGTGGTGACCGTTACAAAGCCTCTTTCCGATTGTTTGGGGCATCAGGAAAAAGGCTTGTCCGGAGAAGAAAAGGTGAGCGCTACCATCAGTCCTGTGTCATGCCAACAGTAAAGCATCCTGAGCAGGGGTCAAGTCCTGGGGAAAAAAGTGTGGGAACTCCCACCCAAGATCCACTCCCCTACCAAAAAAAAATACATGATACGCTCATATGCATAATTACTAAACTGCAAGTTCTTTCTAAATCCCGTAATAACTCGCGGCAGACCTCCGCAATGTCTCCTGGGAACAATGACAAAAGCTCCCAGGAGACATTGCGGCATCGAGGAAGTGACGGAATACCCGCACACTACCCGATGAATCCATATACAGGAAGTGGCCAGTAACATAAAGGATTACCAAGGTTCGCCTGCCCCTGACAGTGACTCGAGCTGGGCATCGCCGCTTAGTGAAGGATTGGCTCGGGCGGCTCGGCTGCTCTAGTCCTGCAAAGGGAACTGAGTTCCTGCTGTGAAAAAAGTGCAGGAACTCCGTTCCTGCAGGACTTGAGCCCTGATCCTGAGACCATTCATGTGTGGGGTTGCTTCTCATCCAAGGGAGTGGGCTCACTCACAATTTTGCCCAAAAACACAGCCATGAACAAAGAATGGTACCAAAACACCCTCCAACAGCAACTTCTTCCAACAATCCAACAACAGTTTGGTGAAGAACGATGCATTTTCCAGCATGATGGAGCACCTCACCATAAGGCAAAAGTGATAACTAAGTGGCTCGGGGACCAAAACGTTGACATTTTGGGTCCATGGCCTGGAAACTCCCCAGATCTTAATCCCATTGAGAACTTGTGGTCAATCCTCAAGAGGCAGGTGGACAAACAAAAACCCACAAATTCTGACAAACTCCAAGAAGTGATTATGAAAGAATGGCTTGCTATCAGTCAGGAATTGGCCCAGAAGTTGATTGAGAGCATGCCCAGTCGAATTGCAGAGGTCCTGAAAAAAGAAGGGCCAACACTGCAAATACTGACTCTTTGCATAAATGTCATGTAATTGTCGATAAAAGCCTTTGAAACGTATGAAGTGCGTGTAATTATATTTCACTAAATCACAGAAACAACTGAAACAAAGATCTAAAAGCAGTTTAGCAGCAAACTTTGTGAAAAATTTGTGTCATTCTCAAAACTTTTGGCCACAACTGTATTCCTAAGCACAGTGGGGTAGATTCAGGTAGGGGCGCGCAAAACTGCAGCGGCGTAACGTATGACATTTACGTTACGCCGCCACAAGTTTTATGGGCAAGTGCTTGATTCACAAAGCACTTGCCTATAAAGTTGCGGCCGCGTAGCGTAAAAGGGGTCCGGCGTAAGCGCGCGTAATTCAAATGATCCCGTAGGGGGCGTGGATCATTTAAATTAGGCGCGTTCCCGCGCCGAACGTACTGCGCATGCGCCGTCCCTAAAATTTCCCGACGTGCATTGCGGTAAATGACGTCGCAAGGACGCAACATTTTCAAATCGCGACGCGGGAAAGACGTCCATACTTAACATTGGCTGCCCCTCCTAATAGCAGGAGCAGCCTTACGCCGAAAACGACGTACGCAAACGACGTAAAAAACTACCGCCGGGCGCACATACGTTCGTGAATCGGCGTAAGTATGTAATTTGCATACTCTACGCTGACATCTATGGGAACGCCACCTAGCGGCCAGCGGCAGAATGCACCCTAAGATACGACGGCGTAAGAGACTTATGCCAGTCGTATCTTAGGTTAAAGTCGGCGTATCTAGCTTTCTGAATACAGAAAGTAGATACGCCGGCGCTACTTAGCAATTACGCGGCGTATCTATGGATACGCAGGCGTAATTGCTCTCTGAATCTACCCCAGTGTTATTTCCTCTGCCAGATTATATTGAGCATGCTATCTCAGGTGTTGCTTGAGGAAAAATCGTTTGTGTTACCACCTGTGTTACACTTTTTACTGCATGGCTTTTTATTCTAGACTCAGGCCGTAGGAGGATATGTGTAAACCCTTTGTAGCTTTCCTGGGATTAGACCTAAGAATATGATAGCTGCAGAAGTCTTCCCTTCTGAAAAGCTCTTAAAGATACTAACTTACCGTGTTTCCCCGATAGTAAGACTGGGTCTTATATTAATTTTGTCCACAAAAAACACACTAGGGCTTACTTTCGGGGTAGGGCTTATTTATTTACGGAATGTACACATTTTACAAAGATTCTGTGTCCCCCTGTCACCCCCCCCCAACTGTCAGGTCAGGAGTCATTACGGTATTTTGAGAAAGACATCTTGGCACTGTATAAGGTGCAGTACCATAGAAAATACCTTTCACCGTAGGGTATACAGCTCCCTGGTGTACCGGTATTCACCTGCTCTTCTTTTGTCATCCAGGAGGAGAGAGTGAGAGAGAAGAGATCCCGCTGACGTCAGCGTGCTACGCGGGATCGGGCTGAAGACATCAGGCGGGAGGAGAGAAGGAGAGAGAAGAGCCGAGGTCACCTGCCATCGGCTCGCTCCGTGCAGTAATAAGGGACGGGCTGAAGATGTCAGGGGGGAGGAGAGGAGGAACGAGAAGAGCCGGCTCACTGCTTACAGTAAAGAGGGACGGGATGCAGATGAGGCGAGAAGAGGATGGATTAGCAGTGGCTTTAAACATAACGGTACCATATTTTTTAACGGAAACACTGCAGCAATGTATAGGTTTGAAAAAAATAGATTTTTAATGAACTTTGACTAGGGCTTACTTTCGGGGTAGGGCTTATATTGCAGCCCGCCCCGATAATCACGCTAGGGCTTACTTTCAGAGTATGGCTTACTTACGGGGAAACACGGTACTAAAGTCAGAGTATTTGGCCTTGAAAAAGCAGTTGTGGCTTCCCCCCTATTGGAAAAATGTGGTAAGTAATTGGCTGAGATAAACGATCCAATAATTGGAACCTCTTCAGCTCTCCTTTCTTGGAAGTATTGGATCAAGATACTACAAGAACCTTCTCAGCTCTCCTACATTAGAAGTCTATGATCAAGATACCACACGAAGCTTCACAGCTCCCCTTCCTTAGAAGTCTGTGATAGAAATACCACAAGAATGTTCTCTGCTTTCCTTTAAATGGGTAGAACCATTGAACCAGACCTCCCTCGTATAGCACCATCCCTTTTTCAATTTCAAGTACTATAGTAATATTTCTCCACTACCTCACCAACTGGAGGTAGAGAAAGTGAATTGGAACTTTAACCACTTTCTGACCGCCGCATGTATATGTACGTCCACAGAATGGCACGTACAGGCAAATGGGCGTACATGTACGTCCTTGCCTTCTAGCGGGTGGGGGGGTCCAATCGGGACCCCCCCCCCCCCCCGTTACATGCGGCGGTTGGATTCCCGCTGGGAGCGATCCGGGACGACGGCGCGGCTATTCGTTTATAGCCGCTCCGTCGCGATCGCTCCCCGGAGCTGAAGAACGGGGAGAGCCGTATGTAAACACGGCTTCCCCGTGCTTCACTGTGGCGGCGCATCGATCGAGTGATCCCCTTTATAGGGATACTCGATCGATGACGTCAGTCCTACAGCCACACCCCCCTACAGTTGTAAACACACACTAAGTGAACCCTAACTCCTACAGCGCCCCCTGTGGTTAACTCCCAAACTGCAACTGTCATTTTCACAATAAACAATGCAATTTAAATGCATTTTTTGCTGTGAAAATTACAATGGTCCCAAAAATGTGTCAAAATTGTCCGAAGTGTCCGCCATAATGCCGCAGTCATGAAAAAAATCGCTGATCGCCGCCAATAGTAGTAAAAAAAAAAGAATTAATAAAAATGCAATAAAACTATCCCCTATTTTGTAAACGCTATAAATTTTGCGCAAACCAATCGATAAACGCCTATTGCGATTTTTTTTACCAAAAATAGGTAGAAGAATATGTATCGGCCTAAACTGAGGAAAAAAAAAAATGTATATATGTTTTTGGGGGATATTTATTATAGCAAAAAGTAAAAAATATTGAATTTTTTTCAAAATTGTCGCTCTATTTTTGTTTATAGCGCAAAAAATAAAAACCGCAGAGGTGATCAAATACCACCAAAAGAAATCTCTATTTGTGGGGAAAAAAGGACGCCAATTTTGTTTGGGAGCCACGTCGCACGACCGCGCACTTGTCTGTTAAAGCGACGCAGTGCCGAATCGCAAAACCTGGCCTGGGCATTTAGCTGCCTAAAGGTCCGGGGCTTAAGTGGTTAAAGAGAACATATACCATATAACAACTTTATTACATACCGTATTTATCGGCGTATAACACTTTAAGAGGGACGTTTCAGGAAGAAAAGTAACATTTTAAATAAGGAATCAAAATAAAAGTCAGTGGCAATATGCAGCCCCACAAGTGCCATTGATGCAACCTCACCAGTCCACATCAATGCAGCCTTTACACGTGCCATCAATGCAGCAGCCTCACCATTGCCTTTAATGGCGTAGCCTCAACATTGCCATCCATGCAGCCTGATTGATGCCCATCTGCAGCCTTGCAGGGGACAGGGAGAGGGGCAGGACAAGCACCGACAGATTACATACAGTGAGAATCTCCTATGATAGACAAAACAGTGGACCAATGGCGGCCCAGGAGACGGGACTTCCTATTACAGAGGCCGCCAAGTAAACAGGAGATTCTCACTGTATGTGATCTGACGGCCCTCCCTATCCCCTCCGAGGCAGCTAAAATTGAAGTATTGGCGTATAACACGCACACGCTATTCTCAGGGTGAAAAAGTGTGTGTTATACGCCAATAAATACAGTAGTTAAAATCTTGTTAAAGATGCTAAATAAAAAACAAAAATCACCATAATAAGTTTAGTATAATGGACACATATTTGCAGTTCCAAGATGGTGTAATATATCATCAATTTACACCAGGGCTCGACAAATCCCGGTCGCCATGGCGACTAGAAATAGTGTCCTGGCGACTTGGCTTGGAAGGTGGGCAAAAAACAAAAACATTTTTTGTGAGCTGGCGCCATCTGGTGGTGAGCCATTGGTATTACAAGTCATTACCACCAGATGTGTGAGCTGGTGCCATCTGGTGGTGGCCGTTGGTATTACAAGTTAAGCATTGCAAGTTAAACAGCAATTCTAATGTAATTTTTTACTATTTTTCACTATTTTCACTGCCATCTTCTTTCCTCTATTTAGAACCCCCAAACATATATATTTTTTATCCTAACACCCTAGAGAATAAAATGGCGATCGTTGCAATACTTTCTGTCACGCCGTATTTGCGCGGCGGTCTTACAAGCACACTTTTTTGGGAAAAAAATACACTTTTTTTATAATAAGACAACAGTAAAGTTATCCTCATTTTTTTTTATATTATGAAAGATAATGTTACGCCGAGTAAATTCATACCCAACATGTCACGCTTCAAAATTGCGTCCGCTCGTGGAATGCCGACAAACTTTTACCCTTTAAAATCTTCATAGGCGACGTTTAAAAAAATCTACAGGTTGCATGTTTTGAGTTACAGAGGAGGTCTAGGGCTAGAATTATTGCTCTCGCTCTAATGATCACGGCGATACCTCACATGTGTGGTTTGAATACCGTTTACATATGCGGGCGCTGCTCACGTATGTGTTCGCTTCTGTACGCGAGCTCGTCGGGAGGGGGCGCGTTTTCTGGCTCCCAACTTTTTTAGCTGGCTCCTAGATTCCAAGCAAATTTGTCAAACCCTGATTTACACCAAGATACTACATGAACCTTCTTACGCTCCTTCCTTGGAAGTCTATGATCAAGGTACCACAGGATCCTTCTCCGCTCTACTGCCTAAGAAGTCTCTGGTGGATATACCACAAGAATCTTTCCAGCTCTTCTGCTATAGAAGTCAATGTTCAGGATACCACTAGAACTTTCCCAGCTATCTTGTCTTAAAAAAAATATGATCATGTACCACAAAAAGGCAACCATTTAGCAGAGCATGTGGATCAGACAGACATTCAAAGTGATAAAAAGTAAGGCCTTAGACCAGGGGTGGCAAACTCAAATTCATCGGGGGCCGCATTAGCAGTATGGTTGCCCTCAAAGGGCCAATTGTATCTATAAGACTATGTGTCCGCTATTTATTATGGGATGGAATGAGATGAGATGGGGTATGGTGGGGTGGGGTGGGATAGGATGGGATGGGCTACCTGACATGCATGGACCTACCTGACATACACAATGACTTCACCTACCTGACATACATGGACCTACCTGACATACATAGACTTCACCTACCTGACATACTGACCTCACCTACCTGACATACATGGACCTACCTGACATACATGGACCTACCTGACATACACTGACTTCACCTTCCTGACATACATGGACCTACCTGACATACATAGACTTCACCTACCTGACATACTGACCTCACCTACCTGACATACATGGACCTACCTGACATACATGGACCTACCTGACATACATATACCTACCTGACATACACTGACCTCACCTACCTGACATACACTGACTTCACCTACCTGACATGCAGCCAGCCAGCCAGCCAGAAAGGAGAGCAGAGAACCCCGCCCGAGCCAGGATCTTTGCAGTGCATGGTATGGACTGGAGGAGGCTTGTAATTGCCGCCTTGTGGAGTCTGCGGCGCCTATGATGGACGTCACACGTCCCGCGGTCCGGGGATTGGATCTCCGGGACGTCAATCATAGGAACTGCAGGCTCCAGAAGGTGGGACCTAGGCAGCCGATGCCGCCGGGTGTACCAAGATGGCCGACCACTCCGGCGCTAGGCCGAAGCCACGGCCTTTCCTAAGGCCGAGGCAGCGGTGCGCTCCGCGGATCGACCCGTTCGGATCACGGATGCGCGGGCCACATGGCAAGGTCTGGCGGGCCGGATTCGGCCTGCGGGCCTTGTGTTTGCCACCCCTGCCTTAGAGGATTTGAGCTTAGTATGGTGATTAAGACAAACTGCATTTTAAGGCCATCCTGATTCACCCCTCACCCTTCTTCCCATATTTTTGCTACCTCTTAATAAATTAGTATAACATTTATCTAAAGCCAAAGCTTTTTTTATATTTTGGATGGTGTGGTGAGAGGTTAGAACCTTTTTGTTGTCGGTTTCCCTTCTGGGGAGATTCACTCTTTCTATTTAGCCTTGTGACCATTGTTACTCGGGACTGAAAGTGGTGGGAAAAAAAAAAAAACACGAGTTGTCATTAGAGCAGGAATAGAGGAGAAATCTTTCAATGAGGAAACTTATACCGCGTACACAGGAGCGGAAATTTCCGACAAGAAAAGTTCGTTGTGAGCTATTGATCGGAAATTCCGACTGTGTGAAGGCTCCATCTGACTTTTTCTGTCGGAATTTCCCACAACAAAAATTTGAGAGCTGGTTCTCAATTTTTTCCGACAGGAAAAGTTATTGTTGGAAATTCCGATCGTCTGTATGCAATTCCCACACCCAAAAAAACCCTGCATGCTAGGAATCAATTTGACACATTCTCGCAATCATTGAAATTCATTTTTCTCGGCTCGTAGTGTTGTACGTCACCGCGTTCTTGACAGTCGTAATTTTGTGTGACCGTGTGTATGCAACGCAAGTTTGAGCCAACATTCCGTCGGAAAAAAAAACCAGACGCATTTCCGATCGTGTGTACGCGCAGGAGCGGACTGACAACTCATGGGGCCCCCGGGCAATAGAAGATTATGGGGCCCCCCGGGCTTACAGATGGCCACCACGCCAGGAGGCAGTGCATAGGCAGGGCAGCTAAAATCGCGGGATTTTCACATCAAAAGCATGTCGGTTTCGGACATATCAAGGACAGGTGTAAAAAAAAACATAGATTTTTACATACTGTCCCTGGTTTTACTGAGCCTGGCAACCCTGATGGGGCCCCCTAGTGGAATGGGGCCCTCGGGCAGTGCCCCAATGACTCAATGGTCAGTCCGCCCCTGTGTACGCGGCATTATTCTGGTGGCAACTGTCTGATAGAACATTTCTCTGGGCCATATTCTCAGAAGAGTTACGACGGAGTATCTCAGGATACTCCGTTGTATCTATTTTTTGACCCGCGTATCTATGCAAGTGATTCCTAGAATAATTTTCGCATAGATACGCTGAAGATCCGACATGTGTAAGTCACTTACACTGTCGGATCTTAAATGTAATTCGCCGCCGGCCGCTAGGTGGCGTTTACGTTCAGGTCTCATTTGTTTATGCAAATGAGCCTGATACGTCGATTCCCGAACGAAATTGCGTCGCGTAACCGTCGCTTACGTCGTTTGCGTAAGCGTAAACTTACCCCTGCTATATGAGGGGTAAGTTTACGCAAGTCCGCCGTATCCATGTTAAGTATGGCGTCGGGTCCGCGTCGTCTTTTCCCGTCGGGTACGTCGTTTTCCTAAGTCGTTCTTGAATACGAATTTACGTCAATGACGCACACGTCGGCGTCATTGACGCTTTCCGCCGAGAACTGGAGCATGCGCACTGGGCTATTTTTAGCCCGGCGCATGCGCAGTTCGATCGAAGCGGGGGCGCACTTAATTTAAATAGAAGCCGCCCCCTTTGAAATACGCGGGGATACGCCGGGCCTTTTGCACTACGCCTCCGCAAACTACGGAGCAAGTGCTTGAGGAATACGGCACTTGCTCCAGTAAGTTGCGGCAGCGTAGTGTAAATTCCTTACGCTACGGCCGCCGCAAATGTAGGAGAATATGGCCCTCTCACTTTAGAGACAATTCTTTTCACTTCCTGTTGTGTCTATAAGACAGAAAATGAAAGGAAATCTCCCAAGTGGAGCACCAGGAAGATACAAAAAAAACAAACTGTCCACTCCCTACTCTATCCAATATGAATGAAATGATTACATATGCTTTACAAATTGACTGGTACCTATTTTTGTTGGACAAGCTGGAGAAAAAAACACACCCAGGACTGAATGTGCCTGCGTCTTTATCACGTATGTGTACTTGGGATATTAGTAATGCGGCTTATTTGTTTAGCTGAAGGTTAATATTTTTTTTAAAAGCTGCACTGATAGCAATTGTAGCGCTACCCCCTCAGGAGCCGCTGATTGATTTGGGATCGGCGTATTAAGTTACCTCTATGTAGTGTCTAGGGGTGAAGGTAGTGAGTAGAGCAGTAATCGAATGTCCAATCTGTAGATGAAGTTTTCTGAATGCTATATTTCTTGGTCCCACACGACCAACACATCAACTTGAGGTAGACAGGATAGGTTGATGAGAATAGAATAACCTCGCAGTATCAGGCTTTGGATGTAAGAAAGCAGTCCTGCCTTCTGTAGTTGCATCAGTACGTCGCCACTCTAGTTGGAGTGGGTGAAGTGCCCCCGGACAGACCCCCGCCACAGGCCTGGCAGCCAGAGCGTCACTCGAAGTTTCTGGGAGGAACAAGTCTCTGCCACAGACTTGGCTCTGATTGAATGTTGAGACCTCTGCCACAGGCCTAGTGCGAAGTTAAGTTAGATGATAGAGCGAATCCTCCCAGTAAATAACGTTAGGGTCACCGGTTGACAGCGTGAGTGTACCTGTCAATGTCCGGTCACCAGATCCCGATGGTTCGTTCAAGCCCTTTTGGATCACCTGCCTCTGGGTTTTCCTCAAGCCGATCCCCCACCGGACAGCATACAGCCCAGGATCTTCTCAAAAGGAGTGGGGACCCAGTAAGTCACTGGGGCCCATTGGTAGCATCAGTTGCTCCAGGCCAGGAGGGCCCAGAGTCAGAAACTCCACGTAGCACGCGACCCCAGGCCAGGAAGGCCATAGTGATGGGGCCCGTGATGTGCGCACACCCTAAAGGAGGGTGCCGCACCCGGAACCAGGAACCCGCGAAGAACCCAGAGCAACGGCCTCCGCCACAGAAATACCCCTCCCCAGCATGCCCCGGGAAGGAAAACTCCTCTAATTGGCTGCTGGGAAGAGGCGGCTCCGCCTGGACCTCTCTGGCGCCACCTGCCTCCCAGTGATGGAACTGCATCCCCGAAACGCAGGCTGACCCACAGAACAATCCAGATTTGGCGACAGCCAAATTTGACAAAATCAAGAATGAGAGCAACATAACTCTCTCATTCCCCCACTAAATTTAACATAGCGTCCTTTCTGAAAATAAAGGGGCGCTACACAATATTACGGTATAAAATGTAGACATAGCAGCTACACAAGGCCTGCAACAGAAAGTGCAATGAATGTTTCTGTGAAAACTAGAGACATTAAAGGTCTTGGATGGGTCATTTGAAGGAAAGGTATAGCACATATGTGCATATTTTGAGATACTGCTGCAAAACTTACCTTAACCCCTTCCCGACCGCCGCATGTACATATACGTCGGCAGAATGGCACGTACAGGCACATTGGCGTACCTGTACGTCCCTGCCTTTCCGCGGGTCGGATCGGGACCCCCCCCCCCGCGACATGCGGCGGTCGGGTTCCCGCGGGGAGCGATCCGGGACGACGGCGCGGCTATTTGTTTATAGCCGCTCCGTCGCGGTCGCTCCCCGGAGCTGAAGAATGGGGAGAGCCGTATTAAGTTACCTCTATGTGATGTCTAGGGGTGAAGGTAGTGAGTAGAGCAGTAATCGAATGTCCAATCTGTAGATGAAGTTTTCTGAATGCTTTATTTCTTGGTCCCACACGACCAACACATCAACTTGAGGTAGACAGGATAGGTTGATGAGAATAGAATAACCTCGCAGTATCAGGCTTTGGATGTAAGAAAGCAGTCCTGCCTTCTGTAGTTGCATCAGTACGTCGCCACTCTAGTTGGAGTGGGTGAAGTGCCCCCGGACAGACCCCCGCCACAGGCCTGGCAGCCAGAGCGTCACTCGAAGTTTCTGGGAGGAACAAGTCTCTGCCACAGACTTGGCTCTGATTGAATGTCGAGACCTCTGCCACAGGCCTAGTGCGAAGTTAAGTTAGATGATAGAGCGAATCCTCCCAGTAAATAACGTTAGGGTCACCGGTTGACAGCGTGAGTGTACCTGTCAATGTCCGGTCACCAGATCCCGATGGTTCGTTCAAGCCCTTTTGGATCACCTGCCTCCGGGTTTACCTCAAGCCGATCCCCCACCGGACAGCATACAGCCTAGGATCTTCTCAAAAGGAGTGGGGACCCAGTAAGTCACTGGGGCCCCTTGGTAGCATCAGTTGCTCCAGGCCAGGAGGGCCCAGAGTCAGGATCTCCACGTAGCACGTGACCCCAGGCCAGGAAGGCCATAGTGATGGGGCTCGTGATGTGCGCACACCCTAAAGGAGGGTGCCGCACCCGGAACCAGGAACCCGCGAAGAACCCAGAGCAACGGCCTCCGCCACAGAAATACCCCTCCCCAGCATGCCCCGGGAAGGAAAACTCCTCGAATTGGCTGCTGGGAAGAGGCGGCTCCGCCTGGACCTCTCTGGCGTCATCTGCTGCCCAGTGATGGAACTGCATGCCCGGAACGCAGGCTGACCTACAGAACAATCCAGATTTGGCGACAGCCAAATTTGACAAAATCAAGAATGAGAGCAACATAACTCTCTTATTCCCCACTAAATTTAACATAGCGTCCTTTCTGAAAATAAAGGGGCGCTACACAATATTACGGTATAAAATGTAGACATAGCAGCTACACAAGGCCTGCAACAGAAAGTGCAATGAATGTTTCTGTGAAAACTAGAGACATTAAAGGTCTTGGATGGGTCATTTGAAGGAAAAGTATAGCACATATGTGCATATTTTGAGATACTGCTGCAAAACTTACCTTAAAGTTGACCTTGTGTCACAACTAACATCACTGTATATGGAGATGGATAGGCTGATGGTCAACCTTGTCAGAAGGAAAGTTTCCTATCTGTGGCAGACTCAACTGAGACAGGGGCTTTTGGAGGGGCTGCAGGATAGCCTCTTGCCCGCCGACTATGGGCTCTGGTATTTGAGGGAGCTACGAGCATTCAGGAAGATGTCCTATTTTATGACATGTTATTACCACATTTAACAGTCAAGAAAGCCATGATGGTCTTTGCAAACTTGAAACTCAATGAGAAGATGGAAGTGAAAAGAAAGCCTGTTAATGAGATTTGAACAGCCCTGGTTATTCTTGAATGATGGAGAGCTGTTGCTGAACTGTCTGGGGTGGGCACTCCCTGACTAATCACCAGGGCAGGACTTAGGGTGGTGGGGGCCCCTGGGATTAATAATCGAAGGGGCCCCCTGAAGCAGAGAAGCAGGGGGGGGAGTGTCATCGCTGACTGATCATTGTTGATTGGGGTGGGGGGCTGGATCCACTGCTGACCGACCTATCGATGTTATTGAGTGGGGGGGGGGGGGGAGTGCGCCGACCAATCATACTTGTTGAGACGGAAAACGCTGGATGGAGGGCCACCTTCAGTCATTTGGGGCCCCTTACACAGCTGCAGTGAAAGGGCCGAGGTTGCCGCAAAATTGCAGGAGGGGTTGCCACGTTTTCCCGCAAAATTGCAGGAGGGGTTGCCGCGGGTTCCCACAAAATTGCCGGATGGGTTTGCTGCCGTTTCCTGCAAAATTGCAGGAGGGGTTGCCGCGGTTTCCCGCAAAATTGCAGGAGGGGTTGCCGCGGTTTCCCGCAAAATTGCAGGAGGGGATTGCCGCGAAATTGCAGGAGGGGGTTGCCACGATTCCTGAGAATGGGGGGTTGCCACGATTGGGCTCGGGGCCCCCTATTGGGCGGGGCCCATGGGCTTGAGCCCAGTCAAGCCCAATGGTAAGTCTGGCCCTGCTAATCACAGCTGTCTGGTTGCCTGGCTGTTGATTAGCTCACTGTTTAAAGCGGGAGTTCATCCGAAAAACTATTTTTAACATTAGATTGAGGCTCATTTTGGGAAGCAGAATCGGGTGTTTTTTTTTTAAATCTAAGCAGTACTTACCGTTTTAGAGATAGATCTTCTCCGCGGCTTCCGGGTATGGTCTTCGGGACTGGGCGTTCCTATTTGATTGACAGGCTTCCGACGGTCGCATCCATCGCGTCACGAGTAGCCGAAAGAAGCCGAACGTCGGTGCGGCTCTATACGGCGCCTGCGCACCAATGTTCGGCTACTTTCAGAAAATCGTGACGCGATGTATGCGACCGTCGGAAGCCTGTCAATCAAATAGGAACGCCCAGTCCCACAGCCCATACCCGGAAGCGGCGGAGAAGATCCATCTCTAAAACGGTAAGTACTGCTTCGATTTAAAAAAAACACCCGATTCTGCTTTCCAAAACGAGCCTCAATCTAATGTTAAAAATGTAGTTTTTGGGTGAACCTCCACTTTAAGTAGGTTACTGTTAGCTGTTCATTAGATGTACTGTTAGATGAAGTTTGCATTGTTTAGGATAATGTGATCAAGCGCTTTTCTGATTTTGTGTGGTATAAATTCTATGCAAACTTACAATAAGTTCCTGTTTGCACCTAAGCTAGTGTTGTCTAGTTCTTTTCCCTGCTGTAATACCCTTTTTCTGTGTTCCAGCAGTGAGGAAGCAGCTCTTTGGTGGCACCCAGGAAGAGTGCCAGGTGGTCCATCATAATTTGTGAAAAAAACCTTATTCGCCTTTCTACTGAAGAGACAGAAAATGGATCCTAAATTTCAAGGGTGTCACATGAGACAGTGCACCCCATCCAGTGTGCAAATGTACCCAGGGACAGGGCCTCTTTAGGAGCAGAAAAAGCTACTGCCTTAGGGCTACTAGTTTAGGTGGCCAACCAAACCCAGGACCTGCCATTAAATGGAGCTAAATTCCAAATTCAACCATCTTGATTGGCTGGATCAAAATGACATAACACTTGCAATTATGCAAGGCTGAGCATGCATAGGTCAGTGTATGTCAGGCATGTCCAAAGTCTGGCCCGCGGGCCAATTGCGGCCCCCGTTCCGGTTTAATGTGGCCCCCCTGGTAATTTGGATATATATTTGGATATATATATATCTTTTGTGGCCCCCAGGGCCACAAAAGATATATACTGTATTTATCGGTGCTGCCTCAGAGGGGACAGGGAAGGGAGAATGAGAAATTACATACAGGAGAATGTCCTGTTAACTTGGCTGCATCTGTAATAGGAAGTCCCGTCTCCTGGGCTGCCATTGGACGACTCCTCTGTCTATCATAGGTGGTGGGACATTGTATTAAAGAGGCTGCTGTGTAAACAGGAGATTCTCCTGTATGTAATCTGTTGGCACTCGTCCCGCCCCCCTGTAACCCCAGTCCCCTCCGAGGTTGCAGATGGGCATCGATCAGGCTGCACTGATGGCAATGGAGAGGCTGCATTCATGGCAATGGAGAGGCTGCATTCATGGGCACTGACCCTTATTTTGCTTCACAGTTCTTTATTTAAATAAAATAAAAAATTCCCTGAAACTTCCCTCCTAAAGTGAAGGTGCAGATAAATACGATGGCCCGGATTCAGAAAGCAGTTACGACGGCGTATCTCCAGATACGCCGTCGTAACTCTGAGTGCGGGCCGTCGCAACTCGGCGCCTGATTCATAGAATCAGATACGCCTCACAGTTGCCTAGATACGAGCGGCGTAAGTCTCCTACGCCGTCGTATCTTAGGCTGCATATTTACGCTGGCCGCTAGGTGGCGCTTCCGTAGATTTCCGCCTAGAATATGCAAATTAGCTAGATACGCCGATTCAGAAACGTACGCCCGCCCGGCGCATTTTTTTACGTCAGTTGCATAAGGCTTTTTCGTGCGTATAGTTACCCCTGCTATATGAGGCGCAGCCAATGTTAAGTATGGATGTCGGGACAGCGTCGAATTTTCCATCGTTTGCGTAACTCGTCCGCGAATGGGGCTGGGCGTAAGCGACGTTCACGTCGAAAGCATTGACTATTTGCGACGTGATTTCGAGCATGCGCACTGGGATACGTCCACGGACGGCGCATGCGCCGTTCGTAAAGAGCGTCAATTACGTGGGGTCATGATAGATTAACATACAACACGCCCACTACCAGCCAAATTTGAATTAGGCGGGCTTACGCCGACACATTTACACTACGCCGCCGTAACTTACAGCGCAAGTTCTTTCTGAATACGGAACTTGCGCCCTAAGTTACGGCGGCGTAGTGTATCTGAGATACGCTACGCCCGCCTACAACTTAGACTATTCTTTCTGAATGCGGGCCGATATATCCAAATAACACGCCCATGCTCATTCTTAGTCCTGAGTGGCGCCACAAAAGATATATATATATATATCCAAATAACACACCCTACCTCATCTCTTCACCACACAGTCACAAAGGCAAGACAATTCTTGTTGGGCAGTGTAGTAGAGCTCAGACGAACACACTTGGACCGACTTTTAATGGTTCAAAGAATGTCAGGCAAAATAGTCGGCCCTCACACATGTTCACTTCATCCAATTTGAAGGGTTATTACAGAAGAGACACAGTAGGGTTGATTTACTAAAGGCAAAAAGAATTTTAGCTAGATTCACGTCGGAGAGCCTAACGTTAGGCAGGCGTAGCGTATCGCATATACGCAATGCCGCCGTAAGTTAGAGAGGCAAGTGCTGTATTCGCAAAGCACTTGCGTCCTAAGTTACGGCGGCGTAGCGTAAATGTGCCGGGCTAAGAGCGCCGAATTCAAATGAGGATGAGGGGGGCGTGTTTTATGGTAATGAATCGTGACCCGACGTGATTGACGGCATGCACCGTCCGTGGACATATCCCAGTGTGCATTGCTCCAAAGTACGCCGCAAGGACTTATTTGTTTTTGACATGAACGTAAATTACGTCCAGCCCCGTTCACGGACGACTTACGCAAACGACGTCAAATTTTCAAAATTCGACGCGGGAACGACGTCCATACTTAATATTGGCTAGGCCAGCTATTTGTTGGACTAACTTTACGCCTGAAAACGCCTTACGTAAACGGCGTATCTTTATTGCGACGGGCAAGTGTACGTTCGTGAATAGGCGCATCACGCTGATTTACGCATTCTAGGCGTAAATCAGCGTTCACACCCCTAGCGGCCGGCGGAACTAGACAGCTAAGATACGACGGCGCAGGCCGTCATATCTTAGCTACATTTAAGTGTATCTCAGTTTGAGAATACACTTAAATGTACGACGGCGCAGATTCAGAGTTACGACGGCGTATCTACTGATACGCCGGCGTAAACCTCTCTGAATCTGGCTATTTGAAAAGTGCAGTTGTACTCTGCAAGTGTAGTTGCTCCAGAGCTTAAATGAGCAGAAGCTCTGCCGACTTCCATCATCCAATCATGTGCAGCAAAAATGCTGTTATTTTTTTTCGACAGATGTTCGCTCAAACTTGTCTTGCATACACACGGTCACACAAATGTTGTCAGAAATTGCAAACGTCAAGAACGCATTGAAGTACACTACGACGAGCCAAGAAAAATTAAGTTCAATGATTCCGAGCATGCGTAGGACTTTTGTGCGTTGAATTGTGTACACACGGTTGGAATTTCCGGCAAGAACTTTTGTTGTCGGAAATATTGAGAACCAGCTCTCAAACGTTTGTTGTCGGAAATTCCGACAGCAAATGTCCGATGGAGCCTACACGCGGTCGGATTTTCCGACAACAAGCTCACATCGAACATTTGCTGTCGGAAATTCCAACCGTGTGTACGCGGCATTGCACTCCAGCATGAAAAGCAGTTGTTTCCATTGGTGGTCCAGTGTTACTTAACATTCCTTTCATCCTCAGGTCACCAAGCCTCAGATCTCCGTGACCTGACCCCATGTGTAACAATTGTGACAGGAAGTCAGGTAAATCTGTGGGTGTTGTCACAGACGGGAGATACATTTCTGCCTTGTTTAGACAATACACCAATTGTTATTAGGCGTCGGCTGCAGAAGTAGCCAGAAAAAGGTTTAAGGGCGTTGGAAAACTTCAGCTGTTCAGAATGAGGCAATTAAGTCCTCTATAAGTAATCCAGAGGATTACCAGTGATTTGCTGCATCCTGAGGTTTTGTGAGTAAGGAGAGCAGTAGCTGAAAGTCTTCTGAGGAGGTGAGGTGGTGATTGATTTTTCTGTGATAAAAAATCAAAAGACTATTGTTTTTCTGCTGTATGACCAGCAGTGTCTGCCCAGCAGTAGCCTGTGCCAGACTCCCTAGATAGGTTCCTGTGTGGTGAAGGTAGACGCCCCAAGTGGCCAGGGTTTATTTTATGTTTGATTTTGTTAATGCTGTTTGGATGCTTGCACTTGTTTCCAGCAAGATGGAAGAATAAACCAAAATCTTTGTTTTCAACCGTCTTCGACTGCCTCTCTGTATAGTTCAGTGTGTAGTGAACCCATCCAGGGGGTCACACACCCCCACTACCGAGCAAACCCCTTACACAATGTATACATTTATATAAAGTTTACCTGGATAGATAAGAACAGGTGCAAAACACACAGCGTTTTCCCCAAGTCCAACAGCATCTTTATCTGTAAAGACAACAATGTAGATGTAAACCAAAGCACCAAAACCTTACATAAGCTTTGACATGTTAAGGTCATTTTCAGTCTTTTTAACCACTTAAGGACTCCTTCACGCCGATATACGTCGGCAGAAGGGCACGGCTGGGCACAGGCACGTACCTGTACGTTGCCTTTAACCATTTAAGGACCGGACCAATATGCTGCTAAATGACCCAAGGGGTTTTTACAATTCGGCACTGCGTCGCTTTAACAGACAATTGCGCGGTCGTGCGACGTGGCTCCCAAACAAAATTGGCGTCCTTTTTTCCCCACAAATAGAGCTTTCTTTTGGTAGTATTTGATCACCTCTGCGGTTTTTTTTTTTTTGTGCTATAAACAAAAATAGAGCGTCAATTTTGAAAAAAAATCAATATTTTTTACTTTTTGCTGTAATAAATATCCCCCAAAAACATATATATAAAAAAAAATTTTCCTCAGTTTAGGCCGATACGTTTTCTTATACCTATTTTTGGTAAAAAAAATCGCAATAAGCGTTTATCGATTGGTTTGCACAAAATGTATAGCGTTTACAAAATAGGGGATAGTTTTATTATTATTTTTTTTTTACTACTAATGGCGGCGATCAGCGATTTTTTTCATGACTGCGACATAATGGCGGACACTTCGGACAATTTTGACACATTTTTGGGACCATTGTCATTTTCACAGCAAAAAATGCATTTGAAATGCATTGTTTATTGTGAAAATTACAGTTGCAGTTTGGGAGTTAACCACAGGGGGCGCTGTAGGAGTTAGTGTTCACTTAGTGTGTGTTTACAACTGTAGGGGGGTGTGGCTGTAGGTCTGACGTCATCGATTGTGTCTCCCTATAAAAGGGATCACTCGATCGATGCGCCACCACAGTGAAGCACGGGGAAGCCATGTTTACATACGGCTCTCCCCGTTCTTCAGCTCCGTGGAGCGATCGCGAGGGGGCGGCTATAAACGAATAGCCACGCCCTCGTCCCGGATCGCTCCTGAAGCCACGCTTATTGCGATTTTTTTGTTACCAAAAATAGGTAGAATAATACGTAACGGCCTAAACTGAGGGAAAAAAAGTTTTTTTTATATCTTTTTTTGTGGATATTTATTATAGCAAAAAGTAAAAAATATTGCATTTTTTTTTAAATTGTCGCTCTATTTTTTGTTTATAGCGCAAAAAATAAAAACCGCAGAGGTGATCCAAATACCACCAAAAGAAAACTCTATTTGTGGGGAAAAAGGACGCCAATTTTGTTTGGGAGCCACGTCGCACGACCGCGCAATTGTCTGTTAAAGCGACGCAGTCCCAAACTGTAAAAACACCTTGGGTCTTTAGGCAGCAATATGGTCCGGGGCTTAAGTGGTTATAAACATTGATCAGGCAGGATATAGAGAGATACAAAGTAACGTTGTTTATAAACATTGATCAGGCAGGATATAGAGAGATACAAAGTAACGTTGTTTATAAACATTGATCAGGCAGGATATAGAGAGATACAAAGTAACGTTGTTTATAAACATTGATCAGGCAGGATATAGAGAGATACAAAGTAACGTTGTTTATAAACATTGATCAGGCAGGATATAGAGAGATACAAAGTAACGTTGTTTATAAACATTGATCAGGCAGGATATAGAGAGATACAAAGTAACGTTGTTTATAAACATTGATCAGACAGGATATAGAGAGATACAAAGTAAGGTCCAGAGCTATTTTTCTACTTTCCTCAGCTAGAGGGTCTAGCCCCTCCACACTCCATCCAAACCCCCCCAAAAAAAAGTTTTGGCTCTTGCACCTTCATTAAGTTATTCATATTTGTTATCCATCAACTACGGCCACAAGAACACGGAACAGCGAGGGTGTAGGAATATGGCAATGGCATCATAATGATCTTTATTCACATTTTACAACAAAGGGCACAGTATGGCACCTCCTGTGAACACAATGCAGCTTCTGTTTCAAAGAATAAAAATATTTCCGTTGTAGATAAAGATTCTTTATGGTGAGAAGAGGAATAAGGTGAGGTTGTATCTTACCTGTCTGCAGGTCTGTGTGTGAACAATATCACTCCTCTAAGACATATATTCAAAAACGCAATCCTCTCCGCTTTTATTACCATTATTAATCATAAATGATGACGTTTTATTACTTTGTCCTTACACCTCTGTGACTTTCTTCCTTGGTGGCACACATTCAGATTTCTCAGAGTGCATTAATCAGCATGTTTGTAGATAAAATATATAATCAGACCCAGCCTTGGAGATATGTGGCAAGTTAAATAATGTATCAGTGTAACAATTATCACCATTTATTACCCATCATAAAGATCATAGTACTCCCCCTGACAATGCCTTTTCTCTGCACAAGGACAGCGCTATCTCTATTCAGGAATTAAGGTCACCATTCACTTCCTACCGGCATAGGCGTGCGCACAGGGTGTGTCAGGTGTGCCCAGGCACACCCTAATAACCCTGTGCAGAACAGATTCCCTCTATTGCCCTGGCTCCCATCTACCCCCCCCCCCACAGTGCTGCCGGCTTCTCTCCTCTCCAATCGGTTGTTGCTGCTGGGAGGTTTTAGGAGTGGGGAAGGGGCCAGTAAATATGTAATTTACCGACCTCTTCACTTTCTGAATGAACACCATGAGCAATCAGTAGTGTGTGTTTGGGCTTTGGGGTGCACACCCTAAGGCCCCTTTCAGACTGGGGCGGGAGCTGCGGTGGCGGTATAACGCCGCTAAAAATAGTGGCGCTATACCACCGGAATTGCCGCGGGTATCAGCCGCTAGCGGTGCGGTATTAACCCCCGCTAGCGGCCGATAAAGAGTTAATATCGCCCGCAATGCGCCTCTATAGAGGCGCATTGCGGGCGGTATTGCCGCGGTTCCCATTGTTTTCAATGGGAAGGAGCGGTGAAGGAGCGGTATACATGCCGCTCCTCTCACCGCTCCAAAGATGCTGCTGACAGGAGATTTTTTTGTCTCCCGCCAGCGCATCGCCTCAGTGTGAAAGCCCTCGGGCTTTCACATTGAGTCTGCAGTGCAGGAGTTTTTCAGGCGGGATAGCAGCGCTATTTTTAGCGCTTTACCGCCTGAAAAACTCCTCAATGTGAAAGGGGCCTAATGCAATAAGCTGCGCACACCAATGCCTACTGGGCTGCTTAAAATTTCTCTATCATGCAAATCCTCGACCTTCTAAGGAAGCCTTACTCAACCTTTTTTACCACCTAATAATATTTAGGTCTCAGGGAACCCCTGCAGGGGTCAGTGGAAATAATTTTACTTTTACAGTGGTGGTCAGTGGAAATAATGTTCCCAGGGCCACCATCAGGGGGTGTACAGGCAGTACACTTGTAAGGGGCCCGGAGGTCCCCAGGGGCCCGGATTGCAACCCCCTTTAAAAAAAAAAAAACATTTTTTTTTTTTTTTAGAGGTCCGGAGGTCCCCAGGGGCCCGGAGGCCTACAGGGCCCCAGGTGGCAACTCCCCTTTTTTTTTTATAAAAAAAAAAATCTAATATATTTTTATTTTATTTTTTATTAAAGGGCCAAATTTTTTTAGGGGTACGGGGGGCCCAGATATCCCCAGATGACAACCCCCCTTTTTTAATAATTTTTTTTTTAATATATTTTTTTATTTTATATATATATATATATATATATATATATATATATATATATATATTATTAAAGGGCCCAGAGGCCACCAGGGCCCCGGATGGCAACCCCCCTTTTTTTACAAAAAAAAAAAATTATTTATATTATTTTTTTTCTTTTTCTTTTTTATATATATATATATATATATATATATATATATATATATATATATATATATATATATATATATATTTTATTAAAGTGCCAAGAGGTCCCCAGGGCCCTGGATGGCAACCCCCCCCCCTTTTTTTTATAAATGTTTATTTTTTTCTATATATATATATATATATATATATATATATATATATATATATATATATATATATATATAGTTTTTTTTATTTTTATTAAAGGGCCCAGAGGTTTCTTTTTATTATTATTAAAGGGCCCAAAGGTCCCGGATGGCAACCCCCCTTTTTTGTAATTTCTTTTTATAAAAAAAAAAAAAAATAATATTTGTATATATATATATATATATATATATATATATATATATATATATATATATATATATATATATATAAAAAATTGTAAAAAATAATACAAAAATAAAATAATAAAAATAAAAAACTGACACCATCCACTTTCTTTACTGCATTTTAAAATGTTTACATTAGTCTAGAGTGTGTGTGTATGTATATATATATATATATATATATATATATATAAACACAAAAACGCATGTGTGTTCGCGTTTTGGGGTGCATACACTTGTATTACATTGCGCGGTCGTGCGACGTGGCTCCCAAACAAAATTGGCGTCCTTTTTTCCCCACAAATAGAGCTTTCTTTTGGTGGTATTTGATCTCCTCTGCAGTTTATTTTTTGCGCTATAAATAAAAATAGAGCAACAATTTTGAAAAAAATTGAATATTTTTTACTTTTTGCTATAATAAATATCCCCCAAAAATATATAAAAAAAAAACATATTTTTTTTCCTCAGTTTAGGCCGATACGTATTCTTCTACATATTTTTCGTAAAAAAAAAAAAAATCGCAATAAGCGTTTATTGATTGGTTTGCGCAAAAGTTATAGCGTCTACAAAATAGGGGATAGTTTTATGGCATTTTTATTAATATTTTTTTTTTTTACTAGTAATGGCAGCGATCAGCGATTTTTATCGGTACTGCGACCTTATGGCGGACACATCGGAACACTTTTGACACATTTTTGGGACCATTGGCATTTTTATAGCGATCAGTGCAATAAAAATGCATTGATTACTGTAAAAATGTCACTGGCAGGGAAGGGGTTAACACTAGGGGGCGGGGAAGGGGTTAATTATGTTCCCTGGGTGTGTTCTAACTGAAGGGGAGATGGGACTGACTAGGGGAAATGACCGATCGCTGTTCATACATTGTATGAACAGACGGTCAGTCATTTCTCCCCCTGAAAGGACCGGGAGCTGTGTGTTTACACACACAGCTCCCGGTTCTCGCTCTGTAACGAGTGATCGCGTGTGCCCGGCGGTAATTGCGCCCGTACATATGCATTTATACATATACAACTGTGGCATATACTTACTCTTTTTTTCAATACATTTTATTTTAGAATATACATTTCTCTTGCCAACACATATCCCTGAGGAAGGAGCTACGTGTACTTCGAAACGCGTTGGGTGCAATCCAGGACGACGGTGCGTTTCGTTTATAGCCACTCCGTCGCGATCGCTCCCCGGAGCTGAAGAACGGGGAGAGCGGTATGTAAACACGGCTTCCCCGTGCTTCACTGTGGCGGCGTATCGATCGTGTCATCCCTTTTATAGGGAGACACAATTGATGACGTCAGACCTACAGCCACACCCCCCTACTGTTGTAAACACACACAAGGTGAAGCCTAACATGTTCAGCGCCCCCTGTGGTTAACTCCCAAACTGCAACTGTCATTTTCACAATAAAGAATGCAATTTAAATGCATTTTTTGCTGTGAAAATGACATTGGTCCCAAAAATGTGTCAAAATTGTCCGAAGTGTCCGCCATAATGTCGCAGTCACGAAAAAAGTCGCTGATCGCCGCCATTAGTAGTAAAAAAAAATAATTAATAAAAATGCAATAAAAATATCCCCTATTTTGTAAACGCTATAAATTTTGCGCAAACCAATCGATAAACGCTTATTGCATTTTTTTTTACCAAAAATAGGTAGAATAATACGTATCGGCCTAAACTGAGGGAAAAATAATTGTTTTATATATATGTTTTTGGGGGATAGTTATTATAGCAAAAAGTAAAAAATATTGCATTTTTTTCAAAATTGTCGCTCTATTTTTGTTTATAGCGCAAAAAATAAAAACCGCAGAGGTGATCAAATACCACCAAAACAAAGCTCTATTTGTGGGAAAAAAGGACGCCAATTTTGTTTGGGAGCCACGTCGCACGAGCGCGCAATTGTCTGTTAAAGCGACGCAGTGCCGAATTGTAAAAACGCCTTTGGGCATTTAGCAGCATATTGGTCCGGGGCTTAAGTGGTTAATAAACTAATATTTTATTCTAACACTTTTATACTCTTCACGTGCCCTAAAAGTCCACCACAAGGGGTTTTGGTTCGTTAGCTTCAAATACTGGATGTGGCACTAAAAACATGCATCTAACTGCCGTTCTCTTCTTTTTTCAGTGGCTGCCAGTGGGATATTTCCTCACCCAGATAAAACTTTTTCCGCCACTTCAAGACATCAACACCAGAAACAGAGGACTCCACCACAATGGCAACCGCAGGCTTGAAGGTGGGGCCCCTCTTAGGTGCCTCACACTATGGGGTAGATTCATAAAGAAGTTACGCTATTGATGTGCCGCGTAACTTCTAGGATGCTCCGGCGTATCTTCTTTCTGTATTCAGAAAACAAGATACGCCGGAATTTGGCTAAGATCCGACTGGCGTAAGTCTCTTACGCCGTCGTATCTTAGTTGCATATTTACGCTGGCCGCTAGGTGGCGCTTCCGTCGATTTACGCGAGGAATATGCAAATTAGGTAGATACGCCGATTCAGAAACGTACGTCCGCCCGGCGCATTTTTTTACTTCATTTACGTTAGGCTTTTTCCGGCGTAAAGTTACCCCTGCTATATAAGGGGTATCCTATGTTAAGTATGGACGTCGGGCCAGCGTCGAATTTTCCGTCGATTACGTCGTTTGCGCAAGTCGTTCGCGAATAGGGCTGTGCGTAATTTACGTTCACGTCGAAAGCATTGGCTTTTTGCAGGTTAATTTGGAGCATGCGCACTGGGTTACGTTCACGGACGGCGCATGCGCCGTTAGTCAAAAACATCATTTACGTGGGGTCATGTTTTATCTACATAAAACACGCCCACCTCTTCACAATTTGAATTAGGCGCGCTTACGCCGGCAGATTTACGCTACGCCGCCGTAACTCAGGGCGCAGGTTCTTGGTGAATACAGAAACTGCCTCATTAAGTTACGGCGGGCTATCTGAATCTAGCCCAAAGTGTATAATGCAATAGCCTTTATATAAGTCTTGAGCAATTTTGTTGAAGAAATAGGTCTTTGGCAATGATATATACGTAAATTCAATGCAAAATTGTACAGCCCTCGTATGAACCAGATGTGTTACCAGAGGACAGCGTCAGTTAGTGAAGGTAGTGTCCCTTCATGAAATATGAACCGGCAGCTCCATGCCACCGTACCGATCACCGGAGTGTAGGCCCCCGGCCTGGTAACACTTACAGAATGCAACAGTGGGCTAGATTCAGGTAGCTACGCTATAATTTGCGGCGGCGCAGCGTAGTGTATTTACGTTACGCCTCCGCAACTTACAGGAGCAAGTGCAGTATTCACAAAACACTTGCTCCGTAAGTCGCGGCGACGTAGCGTAAATGGGGCCGGCGTAAGCGCGCGTAATTCAAATGTGGAAGGGGGGGCGTGTTTTATGGTAATATGTGATGACCTGACATGATTTACGAACGGCGCATGCGCCGTCCGTGTACATATCCCAGTGTGCATTGCTTCCAAGTACGGCGTAACGACGTATTGGTTTCGACGTGAACGTAAATTACGTCCAGCCCTATTCGCGAACGACTTACGCAAACAACGTAAATAATTCAAATTTCGAAGCGGGAACGACGTCCATACTTAACATTGGCTGCGCCCTCCTAATAGCAGGAGCAGCCTTACGCCGAAAAAGCCTTAACGCAAACGACGTAAAAAACGAACGCCCGGCGCACGTACGTTTGTGAATCGGCGTATCTAGGAAATTAGCATATTCTACGCCGACAACAACGGAAGCGCCCCTAGCTGCCAAAGTTATATTGCACACAATTCTACGCCGCCGCAATCAAGTTACGTTGGCGGAGGAAGCCTATTTTTTCAGCGTAACTGCCTTTGTGAATCGGCGTAACGCTACGGGGGCGCGGAATTCAAATTACGGCGGCGTATCTGGAGATACGCCGCCGCAAAAGGTACCTGAATCTACCCCAGTGATGTGTAGCAGAGCAGGTCTCGGATCAGCACTATTCCTCCCACTGACACCAAGGATGGGACACTATATCCTCCCACTGATCCCACCGATAGGGTATTATTATTCCCACTGATACCAATGATGGGACACTATTTCTCCCACTGACACCAATAATGGGGCATCAGAGCTACTACAGAGAAAGATCGCAAGCTATCGTTTTTGAAACAGGCATCAGCGCGGGCATTACAGGAACTTGGAATAAACTAACCAACATCATGAATGAATATGTCCACTTTATTTTACCTTAACCACCTCAGCTTTTTGGGCGTACTATGTATGACCAGAGATTGACAGGTGTAGGGCTGCAGTTGCAGCCATGAGTTTGTATTGTGCTCCATTTGTTCAGGCTCCTCCCAGCTGCTATATATCCTCCAAATCACTTAGGCCGCGTACACACGATCGGTCAAACCCGATGAAAACGGACTGAAGGACCGTTGTCATCGGTTAACCTCTTAAGCCCCGGACCAATATGCTGCTAAATGCCCAAAGGCGTTTACAATTCGGCACTGCGTCGCTTTAACAGACAATTGCGCGGTCGTGTGATGTGGTTCCCAAACAAAATTGACGTCTTTTTTTTCCCCACAAATAGAGCTTTCTTTTGGTGGTATTTGATCACCTCTGCGTTTTTTTTTTTTTGCGCTATAAACAAAAATAGAGCGACAATTTAAAAAAAAAAAACAATATTTTTTACTTTTTGCTGTAATAAATATCCCCCAAAAAAACATATATAACATTTTTTTTTTCCTCAGTTTAGGCCGATACGTATTCTTCTACCTATTTTTGGTAAAAAAAAAAAAAATCGCAACAAGCGTTTATCGATTGGTTTGCGCAAAATTTATAGCGTTTGCAAAATAGGGGATAGTTTTATTATTTTTATTTTTTTTACTACTAATGGCGGCGATCAGCGATTTTTTTCGTGACTGCGACATTATGGCGGACACTTCGGACACTTTTGACACATTTTTGGGACCAATGTCATTTTCACAGCAAAAAATGCATTTAAATTGCATTGTTTATTGTGAAAATGACAGTTGCAGTTTGGGAGTTAACCACAGGGGGCGCTGTAGGAGTTAGGGTTCACCTAGTGTGTGTTTACAACTGTAGGGGGGTGTGGCTGTAGGACTGACGTCATTGATCGAGTCTCCCTATAAAAGGGATCACTCGATCGATACGCCGCCACAGTGAAGCACGGGGAAGCCGTGTTTACATACGGCTCTCCCCGTTCTTCAGCTCCGGGGAGCGATCGCGAGGGGGCGGCTAGAAACGAATAGCCGCCCCCTCGTCCCGGATCGCTCCCCGCGGGTATCCGACCGCCGCATGTAGCGGGGGGGGGGGGGTCCGGAGGTGACGTGGCAAGTGGCACACTCAGGGCTCCCACTGATTCTGCATTATGGCGAGTTGAACTATTTCATTTTATAGTACAATGTAATAATATAAATAATGTGCTTCAAACATCCTGACACCATAACAACCATGGTGCCGTGATCATTGAAGCGCCAACACCAGTCATTTCCCTGATAAATTGCCCAATAAAATATAAATTTTCTGGTAGTGCCCCTCCCGAGACTAGACTCTGGATCCGCCCCTGCATCAGTGAGAGTAATTCTAGGGGCCATCATTTACGGTTTATTCTAAACTGATGAGTTGTGAACGATATTTGCGGACAATACTAAGCTAAGCAGGGCAATAACGTCTCCGCAGGATGTGGAAACCTTACAAAAAGATCTGAACAAATGAATGGGGTGGACAACTACATGGCAAATGAGGTTCAATGTAGAAAAATGTAAAATAATGCATTTGGGTGGTAAAAATATGAATGCAATCTATACACTGGGGGGGGGGGGGGGGACCTCTGGGGGAATCGAGGATGGAAAAGGACCTGGGGGTCCTCGTAGATAAAGGTGACCAGATTTTTAAAATTAAATCCAGGGACATTTTTTATATACTAGTAATGGCTGCGCCACCACCCGCCTCACAGCCTGTCAAGTCTAAAGCCTTGTATACACAATCAGTTTTCCCGACAGGGGAAACTGCGAGGAGAGCTTTTGGCCGGGAATCCCAGCCGTGTTTATGCTCCTTGCAGTTTTTCCGATGGGAAAACTGCCCAAAAACCGCCGGACAAAAAAAGAAAACCCGGGGACTTTTTGGGCAGTTTTCCTATGGAAAAAACTGTGATGGAGCATACACACGGCCGGGATTCCCGGCCAAAGCTCCATCGCAGTTTTCCTGTCGGGAAAACTGATTGGGCTAGATTCAGGTAGGGCGACGTAAATTTGTGCGGGCGTAGCGCATGTTATTTACGCTACGCCGCCGCAATTTAGAGAGGCAAATGCAGTATTCACAAAGCACTTGCTCCGTAAGTTGCAGCGGCGTAGCGTAAATCTGCCGGCGTAAGCGCGCCAAATTCAAATTGTCAAGAGGTGGGCGTGTTTTATGTAAATAAATCATGACCCCACGTAAATGACGTTTCTCACGAATGGCGCATGCGCCGGCCGTGAACGTATCCCAGTGCGCATGCTCCTAATAACGTCGCAAATAGTCAATGCTTTCGACGTGAACGTAATTTACGCAAAGCCCTATTCGCGAACGACTTACGCAAACGACGCAAAATTCGACGCTGTCCCGACGTCCATACTTAACATTGGCTATGCCTCATATAGCAGGAGTAACTTTACGCCGGTAAATATGCACCCTAAGATACAACGGCGTAGGAGACTTACGCTGCTCGTATCTTAGCCTAATTTAAGCGTATATGGTTTCCAGAATATGCTTAAATTTACGACGGCGTAGATTCAGAGTTACGACGGCGTAACTACTGATACGCTGGCGTAACTGTCTCTGAATCTTGCCCATTGTGTGTATGGGAAAGACTGAACTGAGCAGGTTCTCGGCTTTCCCCTCTGGATTTCCGACGGGGATTTTTCCCGTCGAAAATCCTGTACGTGTGTACAAGGCATTACTCTCTGGGCCCCGGGACCCCGGCTACTACTGGGTGGGGAGCAAAGTAAGATCACTCCACCAGGGAAGGCAAGGAGATAAGCAGGCAGGCGGCTGGCCGGGACTTGAGCCAAGGCAGAAGAACATGCGAGCGGAGCTGAATGGGCATGCACCCGAAACTGAAGAAAGACCAGCACATGATCATCAGAGAGGGGCACAGATAATGGATAAAAAATTACCCCCCCCAGGCTAGTAGGAGCAGCAGAGTGGGGGTGTGTAATTCTGTTTTTTTTTTTATTATTCTGCACCAACTGTCTTTGAAATTGCCCAGCCCCTGTTTAAATCCAATCCAGGGACAAAACCAGGGACAGACTTGGTCCGGGGAAAGTGTCCTCAATCCGGGGTCTGTCCCCGGAAACTGGGGATGTCTGGTCACCCTATAGTGGATGACAGGCTCAGCAATGGCATGCAATGCCAAGCTGCTGCTAACAAAGCAAACAGAATATTGGCATGCATTAAAAAGGGGATCAACTCCAGAGATAAAACGATAATTCTCCCGCTCTACAATACTCTGGTCCGGCCGCATCTGGAGTATGCTGTCCAGTTCTGGGCACCAGTCCTCAGGAAAAGTGTACTGGAAATTGAGAGAGTACAGAGAAGGGCAACGAAGCTAATAAAGGGTCGGGAGGATATTAGTTATGAGGAAAGGTTGTGAGCGCTGAACTTATTCTCTCTGGAGAAGAGACACTTGAGAGGAGATATGATTTCAATTTACAAATACCGTACTGGTGACCCCACAATAGGGAGAGAACTTTTTCGCAGAAGGGAGTTTAACAAGACACTTGAATCAGAAAAGGGCTGGCGATTAAGATGCTCCTGAATAAAAGTCCTTTATTTAGTTACACAGTGTAACAGGCGCTCCCAGCGCCGTAATGCGTTCCAGGCTGGAGCGATGACGTCATGTAACGTCGCGTGCGTTCCAGCTTGGAACGCGGAGGTGCGCTGCGCTGGAACCTGTCTCCTGCCTATAAAAGCATTCACGTTACATTTAAACGCTGTTCTATTATTGTCGGCCGTAGTCGGCTTGTCTACCTTTTAACTCTTCCTAAACGGGAAACCATCCCTTGCCTGGATCTGCACTGTCAACCTCACAAGAGTTGCTGAGGACACCGCAAGATATCTCCCACCAGGAGACCCTCCATAGAAGAATCCCTAAACTACGGAACTCCATAGCTGCTAAACTACAACAAGACTCATCCTCTGCAAACGGATAAGTAGCCATTGTTTCACTTGTATTGCCTTTAGAATCATCTACTACATATATTGCTTCTAATCAGTTGCTGTATTGAACTCTGGCTTACTAACATACTGCTTGAGATTGTCTGTTGTGTTCTCGGCTACTTGTTGTGGAGTATCTTAACCACTTGAGACCCGCGCTATAGACAAAAGACGTCAACAGCACGGCTCTCAGGTGCCAACTGGACGTCTTTGGACGTCATTTAAAGTGCATTACCCGCGCGCGCCTCTGGAGGGCTCGCAGCGGGTAAACACTGTCCCGGCGCATCGCTGGGAAGCCAATGCGTGTACCTGGCGGCCGCGATGTCCGCCGGGTACATGCGATCGGCGATAACCCAGCAGGGACGTGGAGTCAGAGGAGAGGAGACCGATCTGTGTCCCTTTTACATAGGGACACAGCATCGGTCACCTCCCCCAGTCACCCCCCTCCCCCCCCCCACACAGTTAGCACACACCCAGGATACACATTTAACCCCTTCCTCACCCCCTAGTGTTAACCCCTTCCCTGCCAGTCACATTTATACAGTAATTAGTGCATTTTTATAGCACTGATCGCTGTATAAATGTGAATGGTCCCAAATTTGTGTCAAAAGTGTCCGATATGTCCGCCGCAATATCGCAGTCCCAATAAAAATCGCAGATCGCCACCATTACTAGTAAAAAAAAAAAAATAATAAAAAGAAAACATAATTCTGTCCCCTATTTTGTAGGCGCTATAACTTTTGCGCAAACCAGTCGCTTATTGCGATTTTTTTTTTTTTTTTACAAAAATACGTCAAAAAATACATATCGGCCTTAACTGAGGAAAAAAAAGAGTTTTTTTTAAAAAAAAATTGGGATATTTATTATAGCAACAAGTAAAAAATATATATATTTTTTTAAAATTGTCGCACTTTTTTTGTTTATAGCGCAAAAAATTTAAACCGCAGAGGTGATCAAATACCACCAAAAGAAAGCTCTATTTGTGTGGAAAAAAGGACGCCAATTTTTTTTGGGAGCCACGCCGCACGGCCGCGCAAATGTCAAAGCGACGCAGTGCCGGAAGCTGAAATTTTGCCTGGGCACGAAGGGGGTTTATGTGCCCAGTAAGCAAGTGGTTAAAAGGGACATACACTCTCAAATTATCTGAGCTATATTTTCCTCACTTACGCAACTACCAGTTGCCTACACCTTGCTTAATTACTACGCGCTTGACATAAGTTGTTACTTGTTTGTGGGCCCATGCCCTAAGTTACTGAACATGTTCACCTTAACTTTTCTATGCTAGGGTTTGAAGGTATTTTCATACCTGCTCCCTTAGCTCTTTTTTCCTAGTCCACTTCTTGTTTGACTGCATGAATTTTGGCTGTTTTTTCCATTTGAATTTTAGTTTTTTTATGTTTTGAATAAAGACATCGTTTTTTGAGGAGTGCGGCGATCCAGGATTTTTCTTTCATCCCATGCTAATTGAGCACAGCCAGCACCCTCTTGGTTTGTTGGGACGGAAGCAACGGGGATTAATTGTTTTATAGAGCGGTATACTTTTCTTTGCTCCCTTAGTGACTTAATGCATTCTTTATGTTAAAGTGATATGATGTAGAGAACCCCCAAACTCCTGTTCCCTGAGTGACGCCTGGGGTCCGATACTGATAATCACTTGCATACAGAAGTGCAGTGGAATCTTCACATACATTGTAATCTTTTAAGGCTAGGGGCTTGGACGCATGTTGTAATACATCCACCCTTAGTAGCATTCCTATATGTGAGAGAGAGATGATGTAGAGAACCCCCAAACTCCTGTTTTCTGATTGGAGTGACGCCTGGGGTCCAATACTAAATTCTCACATAACATAGAGAAGTGCATTGAAATCCTTGCTAACCGCAGTTGTGGTTCACTCCCGTTCATGTGACACGCGGTTACAGGCTACGCTGACGTGTTTCGGCTAAGAAGCCTTCATCAAAGACACGTGGCCACTCATTAAAATTAGAAGAAAAGAGGTTTAACCTTAAACTACATAGAGGGTTCTTTACTGTAAGAGCGGCAAGAATGTGGAATTCCCTTCCACAGGGTGTGGTCTCAGTGGGGGGCATCGATAGTTTCAGAAAAAAATATTAGATAAGCACCTGAACGACCACAACATACAGGGATATACAATGTAATACTGACATATAATCACACGCATAGGTTGGACTTTTTTTCAACCTCACCTACTATGTAAGGTGCCACCTATTGAACATTTTGGGTACCATCATTTTTGAAATGCCATGTTAAGGTTCAACACATTGGATATGTACGATATTTGCTCTAAATTACCTCATCTCTTGTTATGTACCCGTTATAGGGTGACAACGCTGTCCCTGTCTTGGTCTGCTGTTGTCGCCATCTGGAAAACTGCTCTCAGAAATACCAGGCAGCCTTCACTAGAGCACATGTATAACCAGATTTAGGTACGGCGGCGCATCTTTGAGGCGGCGTATCGTATTTACGCTACGCCGCCGTAAGTGAGGCAAGTGCTGTATTCACAAAGCACTTGCCTCCGAAGTTACGGCCGCGTAGCGTAAATGGAGCCGACGTAAGCGCGCCTAATTCAAATGAGGATGGGGGCGTGTTTTATGTAAATGTGTGGTGACCCGACGTGATTGACGTTTTTTTTAAAAACGGCGCATGTGCCGTCCGTATACATATCCCAGTGTGCATTGCTCCCAAGTACGTCGCAAGGACGTATTGGTTTCGACGTGAACGTAAATTACATCCAGCCACATTCACGGACGACTTATGCAAACGACGTAAAATTTTCAAATTTCGACGCGTGAACGACGGCCATACTTAACATTGGCTACGCCACCTAGGGGGCAGCTTTATCTTTACGCAGCGTATCTCTTACGGAAACGGCATATCCTGCGACGGGCAAGCGTACGTTCGTGAATCAGCGTATCTAGGCATTTGCATATTATACGCTGAACTCAACAGAAGCCGCACCTAGCGGCCAGCGTAAATATTGCACCCTAAGATACGACGGCGTAGGAGACTTACAACGCTCGTATTTTAGCCTAATTTTAGCGTATCTGGTTTCCAGAATACGCTTAAATTTACGACGGCGCAGATTCAGAGTTACGTCGGCGTATCCATCGATACGCCGGCGTAACTCTCTCTGAATCTGGCTAGTAAAGATGATGTGGCTGCAAAGAGGCTGGAGCAGATCAGCAGTATTAAGATGTAACAGTGGATAAGCTTGAGACGAAAACAGAATTTTATTTAACAAAAAAAAAAAAAAATTCAATCGCTTATGATACCAGGAGGAGCAAACTAAAATGTCATCATCATGTCACATTGGATTAAAAATGTATAAAAACACAGATTTGTTTTCATTAAGAAAAGCTGCTAAAATCACTTACTGTAAAAGAAATGTACCTTTATATTGATTACCCATATTCCCATCTCTGCAGCAACATTTAGCCGGATTCAGGTAGAGTGACGTATCTTTGAGCGGGCGTAGTGCAGCTCATATGCGCTACGCCGACGTAACAGAGAGGCAAGAACAGTATTCACAAAGCACTTGCTCCGTAAGTTGCGGCGTAGCGTAAATGGGTCGGCGTAAGCCCGCCTAATTCAAAGTAGGCAGGTAGTGGGCGTGTTGTATTAAAATTAATCGTGACCCCATGTAAATGAAGCGCCGAACGAACGGCGCATGAGCGCGCATGCTCAGAATCACGTCGAATTTACTCCCTAAGATACGCAAGCTCAATGCCTACGACGTGAACGTAACCTACGCTCAGCCTCATTCACGTACGACTTACGAAAACGACGTGAAATCCGACGTCCATACCCTACATGACTTAGACCAACTATTTGATGGTTTAACTTTACGCCGGACGTACGCCTTACGTAAACGGCGTAGCTTACTGCGACGGGCGCAAGTACGTTCGTGAATCGGCGTATCTAGGTCATTTACATATTCGACGCGTAAATCAATGGAAGCGCCCTTAGCGGCCAGCGTAAATATGCGCCCAAGATACGACGGCGTAGGAGACTTACGTCGGTCAGATGGAGCCGAAATTCAGGCGTATCTCCTTGGCAGAATCAAGCGCATAGATATGACGGCGCATCCGTGGACTTACGCGGCGTATCATTAGATACGTCGGCGTAAGTCTTTGTGAATCCGGGCCATTATAACTAGATTTATAGCCAGATTCAGATACGCCAACGTAACTGTGAATCTGCGCCGTCCTAAATTTAAGCGTATTCTGGAAACCAGATACGTTTAAATTAGGCGTAATTTTCAACTTTCATAATTTTAACTTTCATATCTTAAAGTGTAATTTTTAGGCTGGCCGCTAGGTGGCACTTCCGTTGAGTTCGGCGTAGAATATGTAAATGACCAGATACGCCGATTCACGAACGTACATGCGCCCGTCGTAGTAAAGATACGCCGTCTCCGTAAGAGATACGCCGCGTAAAGATAAAGCTGCCCCCTAGATGGCGTAGCCAATGTTAAGTATGGCCGTCGTTCCCGCGTCGAAATTTGAAAATTTTACGTCGTATGCGTAGGTCGTCCGTGAATGGGGCTGGACGTAATTTACGTTCATGTCGAAAACCAATACGTCCTTGCGGCGTACTTTGGAGCAATTCACACTGGGATATGTACACGGACGGCGCATGCGCCGTTCGTAAAAAACGTCAATCACGTTGGGTCACCCCCCATTAACATAAAACACGCCCCCTCATCCGAATTGGGCGCGCTTACGCCGGCCCCATTACGCTACGCCGCTGTAAGTTAGGAGTCAAGTACTTTGTGAATACAGTACTTGCCTCTCTGATTTAAGCGTAAATACGATGCGCTACGCCGCCTTAAAGATACACGCCCCCTACCTGAATCTGGCTATAAGAGCTGGTTCTCAAATTTTCAGATGGAAAAAAATCCTATCGGAAATTCCGTTCGTCTGTAGCAATTCCGACGCGCAAAATTCCGACGCATGCTCAAACAATTCGACGCATGCTCGAAAGCATTGAACTTATTTTTCTCGGCTCGTCGTAGTGTTGTACGTCACCACGTTCTTGGCGGTCAAAAGTTCAGAGAACTTTTGTGTGGGCGTGTGTATGCAAGTCAAGCTTGAGCGGAATTCCGTCGGAAAAAACGTCCAAGGTTTTTCCGACGGTGTGCAAGTGTTGCTGTATAAATACAGCAGCTATTCGGCTTCATGCGCATGGCCATGGAGGGGCTGTTCAGCATGCACAGTGACATTCCTGGGAACAGCCTGTAGAAAATCTGTCCTCTAAACAGTCATCATTCCTTGGAATTATATGTTTATTCAGTCCAAATTAAATTCTTCATATTAACTCCAAATTCCAAAATGTAACTTCAGCTAATCAGGCCAAATGATGCGAGGGCAATGCTAAACCCGACCAGCAGGGGCGCTGCGACTTCATTTCTGTTCTTTGGTGTTGCTGGGGCTGAAAGACAAAATGTATAACAAAATAAAAAACTGAGAAATGGAAATATATATACAGACAGGGGCAGCGCATCTCCCTTGGATCATGGTAAAGAGCCTATGACGTAGGCTCTTTACACTGTGATCAGGTGTGATTGGACACAGGTGATCACATGGTAAACAGGAAATGCTGGTTATCAGCATTCCTCTCCTCACACTGACAGTTCCTCAGTGGGGAGATCTGCACTGACAATCTGGGCACTGATCATCAGTGTCCTGATGAACAGTGCAGCCCCAATACTGCCCACTAGTGCTGCCAATCAGTGCCAACTATCAGTGCTACCAATAAGTGCCCATCAGTGTTTCTTCATCAGTGGTGCCCATACCGCCCAACTTTTCAACTTCAGAATGAGGGACAAATGAGCATACCCCCCAAATGAAGTTGTTGAGCGGGGGGGGCCGCGGATCAAAGTTGTTGAGCGGGGGGGGGGGGCCGCAGATCAAAGTTGTTCAGCGGGGTGGGAATTTCGTGGATCAGAGTTGTTGAGCGGGGGGGGGGGTAGTCGGGACCGCGGGATTTAGCGCGAATCAAGGGACAGCGGGATTTAGCGTGAATCAAGGTAATTGCGGGGGGGGGGGGAAATATTGGGACAATAGCACTGCTCGCGGGGCATTCCGGCAAAATCCGGGAAGGTTCAAAGGTATGGGTGCCCATCAGTGCCTCCTCATCAGTGCCCACCAGTGTTGCCAATCGGTGCCTACTATCAGCCTGGGCTCACACTTGTGCGAACACAGACATTGTATGTGATTCGCACCCGCACTGCCTTGCCGACCGCATTCGATGTCTGTGCAATGCGAGTTCTGCCGTACAGTTGTTTGGCTGAACTCGCATTGTATTTGCAGGAAAATAGTGCAGGGACCTTTTCCCGCGCTGGAATCGGATCGCGTGGGTGATTTCACCCATGCAATATAATTCCTGTGTGAGTTCACAGTGCAATCTGTGAACCGATCTGGGGGTGTCATTAACATGTATTGACACCCACAGCAGAGGGCAGAGGGCAGTGTGAACTACCTGGGGGAGAAATGCGAGGCGCAAACCGGCGCTGGGATTGCACTGGTTTCCGCATCGCTACAGTGTGAATCTAGGCTCAGCGTCCAAAAGTGTTGCATATCAGTGCCTCCTCATTAGTGCCCATCAGTGTTGCATATCAGTGCTGCCCATCAGTGTTGCATATCAGTGCTGCCCATCAGTGTTGCATATCAGTGCTGCCCATCAGTGTTGCATATCAGTGCTGCCCATCAGTGTTGCATATCAGTGCTGCCCATCAGTGTTGCATATCAGTGCTGCCCATCAGTGTTGCATATCAGTGCTGCCCATCAGTGCCAACTCATCCGTGCCCAGTGCCAACTCATCCGTGCCCATCAGTGCCAACTCATCCGTGCCCATCAGTGCCAACTCATCCGTGCCCATCAGTGCCAACTCATCCGTGCCCATCAGTGCCAACTCATCCGTGCCCATCAGTGCCAACTCATCCGTGCCCATCAGTGCCAACTCATCCGTGCCCATCAGTGCTAACCCATCAGTGCCCATCAGTGCTAACCCATCAGTGCCCATCAGTGCTGCCCATCAGTGCCAACTCATCCGTGCCCATCCGTGCCAAATCAGTGCCCATCCGTGCCAAATCAGTGCCCATCCGTGCCAAATCAGTGCCTATCCATGCCAAATCAGTGCCCATCCGTGCCAAATCAGTGCCCATCCGTGCCAAATCATCAGTGCCCAGTGTTGCATATCAGTGCCAACTCATCTGTGCCCATCAGTGCCAACTCATCAGTGCCCATCAGTGTTGCATATCAATGCCTCCTCATCAGTGACAACCTATCAGTGCAGCCTTTTAGTGCCTGTCAGTGCAGCCTCATCAGCGCACATCAGTGAAAGAGAAAAATTTCTTATTTACTAAATTTTATTTTGTTTTTCGGTTTGTTTAGCAAAAACAAAACAGCTGTAATTAATTACTACCAAAATAAATCTCTATCTGTCTATAAAATAATAATAATTAAAAATTGTCATTTAAAGTGTGACAGCACTGAAAGCTGGAAATTAGCCTGGGCAGGAAGGGGGTAAAAGTGCCCAGTAGGCAAGTGGTTAAATCAGCCTTTTTGGGATCGATGGTCATTTTGGATGGCCTGGGTATAGTACATGGGTGTTGCTAGAATTATACAAGACCCGGGGTACCTTTTGGGCACCCGGACTGGAGCAGTAACGCGGCGCGCACAGCGAACATTGGGTGTTGGCCGAACTGCGGCCGGCGAACGGGCTTAAAGGAGTACGGTTTAATGAATCAAACCTTTGTGAACGCATAAGATGGGCTTTGATTGCTGCGCCACAAGAAATAGTCTCACAGATACGCACACACATCAGCACTATCGTTTTTAAAAATGAAACGTTACCATTACATTAGACATGTGCAATTCGTTAAGTTTCTAATTCGTTAACGAAAATTCGGAAATTCGTTAATTTCGAATTTTCGTTTTCACAAATTTTTTATTTCCGAATTTTCGGATTTCCGAAAATTTTGAATTTCCGGATTTCCAAATTTTCGTATTTCCGAATTTCGGACATTCGGACTTTCGGAAATACGAAATTTTTTCGTTTTTTTTTTATTTTAAAAATCCAGAATTTTTTAAATTCTAGAAATTTCGAATTTAATTTTTTTTTTTAATTTTAGAATTTTTCATTTTCGATTTTCAAAATTTAGAATTTTTCATTTTCAATTTCGAATTTTCGCATTTTTCAATTTTGAATTTTTCACATTTTTGAATTTCGTATTTCCGAATTTTTGAATTTCCGAATTTTCGTATTTCCGGAAATTTTTCGTTTTTTTAATTTCAGAAATTTCGAAAAAAAAAATTTATTTTCGAATTTTTCAATTTTAGAAATTTCGAATTTTCAAAATTTTTACTTTAAGAATTTTGTCAACGATTTTTTGATTTTAGAAATTTCGAATTTTCGAATTCCGAATTTTCTAATTTTCGAAATTTCAAATTTTCAATTTTCTAATTTTCCAAAATTTTCATTTTCGAAATTTCAAATTTTTCATTTTCGAAAATGAAAAATTCGAAAATTAAAAGAATTTAAAATTCGAAAACTAAAAAAAAAAAAAAAAAAACTGAATTTTCGAAATTGTGAAATTTTTGAAATTGTGGAATTTTCGATTTTTATAATTTTCGAATTTTAGAAATTCCGAATTAAACAATTTTCGTACTTCCGAAATTTTCAGAATTTTTTTAATTTCCGAAGAAAAAAAAAATTCATTTTCGTTTCATTTTTTTTCCGGAAATTTCATTTTTTCCGTTTTATTAGTTTTTTGCTTTTTCGGAAATCCGAAAATTCGGAATTCCGAAAAAAAAGGAATTTTTTTTTTTAGATTTTCCCGAATTTACGAAAAAAAAACAAAAAAAAACGAAAATAACATAAATGAAAAAAACTTTTTTTTTGGCAGTGCACACGTCTACATTACATGGGATTTTATGTGCACTGAAAATAAAATAGAAAGCCAACTCTTTGCCTGAGCCTACCTTAAAGAAGACCTTCATTACAATAGTCAGGGACTGATTAGCAACCGGCAACTGTGGAGACAATGAACACTTTGGTCAGAAATGTGTATTGTACAATATAGGGCCAGATTCACACCGCCGTCGTATCTCTGAGATATGATTGTCGTATCTATGCGCCTGATTCATAGATTCAGGTAGGCTAGATTCAGGTAGGGCTGCGCACTCTTACGGAGGCGCAGCGTACCGTTTTAACGTTACGCCTCCGTAAATGACTTGCGCTACGCTTCATTCACGAAGCAGTAGCTCCGTAATTTGCGCGTGCGCTCCGTAAAACTGGCCGGCGTAAGCGCGCGTAATTTAAATGATCCCATAGGCGTGGATCATTTAAATTAGGCGCGTTCCCGCGCCGAACGTAGTACGCATGCTCCGTCGGGAAACTTTCCCGGCGTGCATTGAGGTAAATGACGTCGCAAGGACATCATTTGCTTCAACGTGAACGTAAATGGCGTCCAGTGCCATTCACGATTCACTTGCGCAAACAACGTAATTTTCAAAATTCGCGACGCGGGAACGACGGGTATACTTAGCATTGGCTGCTCCTGCTAATAGTATGAGCAGCCTTACGCAGAAACCGACGAACGCAAACGACGTAAAATGCGAACGCCGGGCGCGCGTACGGTTGTGAATCGGCGTGAGTATGCAATTTGCATACTCTACGCTGACCACTACGGGAACGCCACCTAGCGGCCAGCGTAAGAATGCAGCCTACGATACGACGGCATAAGAGCCTTATGCCAGTCATATCTTAGGCTGCAGTCGGCGTATCGAGCTTTCTGAATACAGAAAAGTCGATACGCAGCATAATTGCTAATTTGCGCCGGCGTATCTATGGATACGCAGGCGTAATTGCTACCTGAATCTAGCCCAGGTTACGCATAGATAGCCCTAAGATCCGACAGGTGTAAGTAACTTACACCGTCGGATCTTAGGCTGCAATTCCAGGCCGGCCAATAGGTGGCGATTCCATTGCGGTCGGCGTAGAATATGCAAATGACTAGTTACGCCGATTCACGAACGTCCGCTTTGCCCGTCGCTGTAAATTTACGTCGTTTCCGTAGAGATACGCCGCGTAAAACTAAAGCTGCCCTCTAGGTGGTCTAGCCAATGTTAAGTATGGCCGTCGTTCCCGCGTCGAAATTTGAAATTTCACGTCGTTTGCGCAAGTCGTCCGTGAATGGCGCTGGACGCCATTTACGTTCACGTCGAAGCCAATGACGTCCTTGCGACGTCATTTAGCACAATGCACGTCGGGAAATTTTAGGGACGGAGCATGCGCAGTACGTTCGGCGCGGGAACGCGCCTAATTTAAATGGTCCCCGCCCCATTTGAATTAGGCGGGCTTGAGCCGGGCGGATTTACGCTACGCCGCCGCAAGTTTACAGGCAAGTGCTTTGTGAATCAAGCACTTGCACTGAAAACTTGCTGCGGTGTAACGTAAATGTAATACGTCACGCCGCGGCAGCGTAGGGCGATTCTACGTGAATCTGGCCCATAGTGTCTGTTAACCAGACTCCTGCAGTGGTTATACCGGCACCTTCCGGCATCATCCAGGTATGAACATTTTCAGTTGGCGATTCCCTCTATTGCAGAAGTGATTTGGGTGGTCAGCTTCTTGACCACTTCTGTGGGTAGTGGAAGGGGGTCCCACCCCCCCCCCCCACCCCCACCGCTGGCCCCTTTCAAGGGAGGCCCGGAGTGAAGAGGAGCAAAGTGGATGGTAATGCAGGGCTGGTCATGACCCTGTGACTGGTAACCAGGGAAAGGTATTGTTGGCCAGAGAAGGGGTGGACCGGAGGAAGTTTTCCTGCAAGGGGGCGGAGTGGTATAAAAGGGGGAGGCGGGGCCGACACGTGGCAGTCAGCAAGAGAACGAGGAAGGAGGCAGTTTTCCCACCCACCCTGCCTGTGTTTCTGTTGTGCGTCTTCTTTCTTTTTCAGGTCGTCATAGCAGTGATAGCGGCGGTGTCCTTTGGTCTTTGATGGCGGAAGAGAACAGTTTGGATGGAAGTGGTGGGGGGTCCAGCGGTGATATGGGCCCCTCTGGGGTATTCCAGTGGAACGGTGTCCGCCGGAATACGGTTATTGGTTGCACTGTGGGTAATGGGGTGTCTCCGAGCTGTTTCGGCTGGAGGCCTGGTATGGAAAAAGGTCCCGCAGTGTGGTGGTGGTGGTATGGTTAAGTGTTGGGGGGTACCGTCAAAGACCAACAGGCTGTGGGTGTGTTATAATATTGCCGTTAAATGTTGTAAAATTTAAATATTTATTTAACGCCCACTGCACGACTATTTACGTCCGCAAAATGGCACGGACAGGCAGATTGCCTTCTAGCGGGTGGGGGGTCCGATCGGGGGCCCCCTACACCGCTGCGGGCGGATTCCCGCGGGGAGCGATCCGGGATGACGGCGCGGCTATTTGTAAACACAGCTTCCCCCTTCTTCACTGTGGCGGCGTATCGATCGAGTGATCCCTTTTATAGGGAGACTCGATCGATGACATCAGTCCTACAGCCACACCCCCCTACAGTTGTAAACACACACTAGGTGAACCCTAACTCCTACAGCGCCCCCTGTGGTTAACTCCCAAACTGCAACTGTCATTTTCACAATAAACAATGCAATTTAAATGCATTTTTTGCTGTGAAAATGACAATGGTCCCAAAAATGTGTCAAAATTGTCCGAAGTGTCCGCCATAATGTCGCAGTCACGTAAAAAAAAAAAAAAAAAAAAAAAAATCGCTGATCGCTACCATTAGTAGTAAAAAAAAATAATTAATAAAAATGCAAAAAAACTATCCCCTATTTTGTAAACGCTATAAATTTTGCGCAAACCAATCGATAAACACTTATTGCGATTTTTTTTACCAAAAATAGGTAGAAGAATACGTATCGGCCTAAACTGAGGAAAAAAAACATTTATATATATTTTTGGGGGATATTTATTATAGCACAAAGTAAAAAATATATTTCAAAATTGGCGCTCTATTTTTGTTTATAGCGCAAAAAATAAAAACCGCAGAGGTAATCAAATACCACCAAAAGAAAGCTCTATTTGTGGGGAAAAAAGGACGCCAATTTTGTTTGGGAGCCACGTCGCACGACCGCACAATTGTCTGTTAAAGCGACGCAGTGCCAAATTGTAAAAACGCCTTTGGGCATTTAGCAGCATATTGGTCCGGGGCTTAAGTGGTTAAATAATTAATTGGTATTTGGTTAATAAAAAGGCTGCTATGGCCAGTTTTACTCCAAACTCAGGTGTCGTCTCTTTTACTGGGGGGGGGGGGGGATTGGGGGTAGGGGAATGAGGTGAAATGGGTCAGTAGGGGTTTATCCAGCCTACAGGGGTCATGGGCTCTGCCATCTCGATTGGCGGCGATGGCTGCGCAGAACAGAGAGAGGAGGAGCTGACGTTGTTCCACCCACTGTATGTCGTGACTTCTGGTTCTGCTTCTTTGTTTACCTGGCCGTTAGCGGCCAGGAAAGTAGCCGATCGGACCGATCTGCGTCTGATCGTCTGCATTGGAGGCTAGAGAAGATATTGGGGGTCTAATAGACCCCAGATCTCTCCATAAAGCGGACCTGTCATCAGAGCCGTCTTAATAGCATCATGGGCCCCTGGGCAAAGTAATTCACTGGGGTCCCACCTGCTTGCCCCAATTTACACACCTACTTTAAAGAAATACATTGTTGATAGAATTAAACATATATTCATTAGTACTTTAAAAAAAAAAATGATCTTACAAAACGAATACATTCCATTATTCAAAGACTAGTCAACTTAAAGGGCACAGTACAGGGGGGAATGCAGAAGGGCACAGTACAGGAGGGAATGCAGAAGGGCACAGTACAGGGAATGCAGAAGGGCACAGTACAGGGGGGGGGGAATGCAGAAGGGCACAGTACAGGGGGGGGATGCAGAAGGGCACAGTACAGGGGGGGGATGCAGAAGGGCACAGTACAGGGGGGGGGTCAGAAGGGCACAGTACAGGGGGGGTCAGAAGGGCACAGTACAGGGGGGGGAATGCATAAGGGCACAGTACAGGGGGGGAATGCATAAGGGCACAGTACAGGGGGGGGGGAATGCATAAGGGCACAGTACAGGGGGGGGGAATGCAGAAGGGCACAGTACAGGGGGGGGGGGAATGCAGAAGGGCACAGTACAGGGGGGGGAATGCAGAAGGGCACAGTACAGGGGGGGGGAATGCAGAAGGGCACAGTACAGGGGGGGGATGCAGAAGGGCACAGTACAGGGAATGCAGAAGGGCACAGTACAGGGGGGGGAATGCAGAAGGGCACAGTACAGGGGGGGGGGAATGCAGAAGGGCACAGTACAGGGGGGGAATGCAGAAGGGCACAGTACAGGGGGGGGGGTCAGAAGGGCACAGTACAGGGGGGGAATGCAGAAGGGCACAGTACAGGGGGGGGAATGCAGAAGGGCACAGTACAGGGGGGGGAATGCAGAAGGGCACAGTACAGGGGGGGGGAATGCAGAAGGGCACAGTACAGGGGGGGGGAATGCAGAAGGGCACAGTACAGGGGGGGGGAATGCAGAAGGGCACAGTACAGGGTGGGGGAATGCAGAAGGGCACAGTACAGGGTGGGGGAATGCAGAAGGGCACAGTACAGGGGGGACTGCAGAAGGGCACAGTACAGGGGGGAATGCAGAAGGGCACAGTACAGGTGGGAATGCAGAAGGGCACAGTACAGGTGGGAATGCAGAAGGGCACAGTACAGGTGGGAATGCAGAAGGGCACAGTACAGGTGGGAATGCAGAAGGGCACAGTACAGGTGGGAATGCAGAAGGGCACAGTACAGGTGGGAATGCAGAAGGGCACAGTACAGGGGGGGGTCAGACGGGCACAGTACAGGGGGGAATGCAGACTGGCACAGTACATGGGGGGGGGTCAGAAGTGCACAGTACAGGGGGGGGTCAGACGGGCACAGTACAGGGGGGGGGTCAGACGGGCACAGTACAGGGGGGGGGTCAGACGGGCACAGTACAGGGGGGGGGTCAGACGGGCACAGTACAGGGGGGGGTCAGACGGGCACAGTACAGGGGGGGAATGCAGAAGGGCACAGTACAGGGGGGAATGCAGAAGGGCACAGTACAGGGGGGAATGCAGAAGGGCACAGTACAGGGGGGAATGCAGAAGGGCACAGTACAGGGGGGAATGCAGAAGGGCACAGTACAGGGGGAGGGGGTTCAGAAGGGCAGAGTACAGGGGGGAATGCAGAAGGGCACAGTAAAGGGGGGGGGGTCAGAAGGGCACAGTACAGGGGGGGTCAGAAGGGCACAGTACAGGGGGGGGTCAGAAGGGCACAGTACAGGGGGGGGTCAGAAGGGCACAGTACAGGGGGGGTCAGAAGGGCACAGTACAGGGGGGGTCAGAAGGGCACAGTACAGGGGGGAATGCACATGGAAATGCAACCTGAAAACATTTTTTGATTGATTCATTGATAACCATAGTTTTTATGTGCATACTCAAAAAGTGTTCTTTTATTCTGTGCAAAATACGCTAAATTTACAAATTTAACATCAGAATAAGAATGTTTACTTCCAAGAATAAGCAGCAGTTATTTTCAACTCCAAGTTCAATTAGATTTAAAAGATAACTGTCACTTGGCTTAACTGGTTCCCGTCCGGCCTATGGGCAAATGATGCCTGGGCCAGCCTCTCGCTGATCCTGGTGGATGTCATACGACGTCCTCCTGGATCACGCAATGGCACAATCTGTCGCCAGCTGTGTCCAAGGGACACAGCCGATAACTGATCACTGTACCGGCCCGCTGCCGGTACCATTGTGACTGCTGTAACCAATCACAGCATATCACATGACTATTGTAAAAAAAATGGATAGCTTACTTTAATTCCATTCATTGTGTACAATTGTGTCGCTAGCTGTGATTGGTCACTGTGATCACATAGTACAGACTGGACCAATCACCGCCCATCTGTGCCATGTGATCAGCTGTGGCCAATCACATCTAATCACAACAAAACAAACTGAATGTATAGATTTCATTCAGTAAAATGCTTACATATAACAATGAAATTCATTGTTATAAGCAAACATATAGGGGTAGATTCACAAAGACTTACGACGGGCGTATCAGTAGATACGCCGTCCTAAGTCCGAATCCCCGCCGTCGCAACTTTAAGCGTATGCTCAAACTGAGATATGCTTAAATGTTGCTCAGATACGACCGGCATAAGTCTCCTACGCCGTCGTATCTTAACTGCATATTTACACTGGCCGCTAGGGGCGTGTACGCTGATTGACGCCTAGAATATGTAAATCAGCTAGATACGCCCATTCGCGAACGTACGCCCGGCCATCGCAGTAAAGATACGCCGTTTACGTCAGGGGTTTTCAGGCGTAAAGATAAACCACCAAAAACATGGCGCAGCCAATGTTAAGTATGGACGTCGGAACCACGTTGAATTTTTCAAATTGTACATCGTTTGCGTAACTCGTTCGTGAATGGGGCTGGCCGTAATTTACGTTCACGTCGAATACATGACGATTTGCCAACGTCATTTGGAGCATGCGCACCAGGATACGTCCACGCATGCGCCGTTCGTTAAAAACGTCAAATACATGGGGTCACTAGTATTTTACATAGAACACGCCCCCAACCTGCCTATTTTGAATTAGGCGGGCTTACGCCGGCCCAGTTACACTGCGCCGCCGTAAGTTACAGCGCAAGTTCTTTGTGAATACAGGACCTGCTGCTCAAACTTACGGTGGCGTAGTGTATCTGAGATACGCTACACCGGCCAAAATCTATGTGAATCTACCCCATAATGTGTATAAAAAAAAAATAAAAAAAATTACCGATCACCTACTATGGTAACATTATATTGCTACATTTTAACCACTTGCCGACCGCCGCACGCCGATACACATCGGCAGAATTGCACTGGCAGGCAAATGGGCATACCTGTATGTCCCTTTAAATTTGCCACCCAGCGGGCGTGCGCGAGTTCCCGCCGTGTGCCCCGTGAGTGTGCCTGCGGCTCCGACAACAATTGTCCGATGGATCGTACAAACGGTCCGATTTTCCGACAACAGCCAGTCATCACACAATTCCCGTCGAAAAATCCGATCGTGTGTATGGGTCTTTAGTGTGGACGAGTGCGGATTGTACCAAGATGGCCGTGACAGAATGTCACTTCCATTACTAAATCTGACGGGTCGCCAAATCTGATGGAACAGAGGCACTAATCTGACCTATTCTAACCTTTCCAGCAGCATAGTGTGTTGAAGCACCGCTACATTACTGCACTGCAGGTATTCTACATCTCAAGGTGTGTGACTACCTGCTCCTTTTACTGGATGCAATAGTTTCTCTTGCTGACTTGTATGTTACTACAAGACATCAGAGATGGTGGCAGGAACCATACTGTGCTGAGCAAAAAAGAAACAAGGATCTCCCACTTCTGCCATCCCAGGGATGGGTGCCACGCACACCTTCTATTATGCAAATCCCAAAATTGTGTTTCACATTCCCGCCAGCAACCTCAGGTATGATATACGATGGGCAAAGCCTATTTCTAATTCCAAAGAAAGGGAATTCTTACCTGAATTGTACGTGCAGTTCTGCCGTTTAATGCCTGGAAAGACAAAACATGGGCAAATGAGAGAAATGTTTGAAAATATATGTGTGTGTGTGTGTATATACAGGCCCGTCGGAACCCGACAGGCAAAGCAAGCATTTGCCTGGGGCCCAGAGCTGGCCAGGGGCCCCAGCAGGGAGGGCCCTTGCCGCACCGCTGCATCCTCCTGCAGTCCGGTTGGCGGTGTACCATAACCGCGCGGTACAGGAGAATCAGGTTCCTGTTCCCGGCTGGAACTGACAGGAAGTGCACACACTGAGTGTTCACTTCCTTTCAGTCCGGCCCTGGGAACAGCAAACTGAATCTCCTGTACCGCGCGGATATGGTACATGGCCGACCGTACTGCAGGAGGACGTAGCGATGCGGCAAGGGCCCTCCCTGCTGGGGCCCCTGTGCGGACACCAACACATCTGGCGGCGTGTGAGGATAGGGCCCCAAATGTCTTCAAACGGCCCTATGTGTGTGTATATATATATTCTCCAAAAGGCATCAAATTACAGATTAGACATTCTTATAATGTGTCAAAAAAAAGTTAGATTTTATTTCCATCATTTACACTTTCAAAATTACAGAAAACAAAAAAATGGCGTCTGCAAAAGTTTGGGCACCCTGCAGAATTTCTAGCATGCACTGCCCCCTTTGCAAAGCTGAGACCTGCCAGTGTCATGGATTGTTCTCAATCATCGTCTGGGAAGACCAGGTGATGTCAATCTCAAAGGTTTTAAATGCCCAGACTCATCTGACCTTGCCCCAACAATCAGCACCATGGGTTCTTCTATGCAATCTAGAAAACTGCACCCTGCAGAGTTAATATCTTGTACTGCCCCCTTTGGCAAGTATCACAGCTTGTAAACGCTTTTTGTAGCCAGCCAAGAGTCTTTTCATTCTTGTTTGAGGTATCTTTGCCCATTCTTCCTTACAAAAGTCTTCCAGTTCTGAGATTTCTGGGCTGTCTGTCACGCACTGCTCTTTTTTTTTTCTATCCATAGATTTTCAATTATGTTGGGGTCAGGAGATTGTGAAGGCCATGGCAAAACCTTCAGTTTACGCCTCTTGATGTAATCCCCCATGGATTTTGAGGTGTGTTTAGGACCATTATCTATTTGTAGAAGCCATCCTCTCTTTAACTTCAGCTTTTTCACAGATGGCATCAAGTTACCATCCAAAATTTGCTGAAATGTTATTGAATCCATTTTTCCTTCTACTCGTGAAATGTTCCCTGTGCCACTGGCTGCAATACAACCCCCAAAGCATGATTGATCCACCCCCATGCTTCACAGTTGGACAGAGGTTCTTTTCATTAAATTCTGTGCCCTTTCTTCTTCAAACGTACCTTTGCTCATTCCGGCCAAAAAATTATATATTTTAACCTCATCGGTCCACAGAACTTGTTTCCAAAATGCATCAGGCTTGTCTATATGTTCATCTGCAAAGTTCAAACGCTGATTTTTGTGGTGAGGACGTAGAAGAGGTTTTCTTCTGATGACTCTTCCATGAAGACCATATTTGTACAAGTATCTCTTTATAGTGGAATAGTGTACCACAACTCCAGTGTCTGCCAGATCTTTCTGGAGGGATCGCGCAGCCAAACGTGGGTTTTGAATCGCTTTTCTCACAATCCTGCGAGCTGTTCTGTCTGATATTTTTCTTGGTCTTCCAGATCTTGCTTTAACTTCCACTGTTCCTGATGACTGCCATTTCTTAATTACATTCCGAACAGAGGATATTGACATCTGAAGACGCTTTGCTATCTTCTTATAGCTTCTCCAGCTTTGTGAGCGTCAACTATTTTCAGCCTCAGTTTTCTAAACAACTGCTTAGAAGAACCCATGGTGCTGATTGTTGGGGGAGGGTCAGATGAGTCTGGGCATTTAAAACCTTTGAGATTGACATCACCTGGTCTTCCCAGACGGTGATTGAGAACAATCCATGACACTGGCAGGTCTCAGCTTTGCAACGGAGGCAGTGCATGCTAGAAATTCTGCAGGGTGCCCAAACTTTTGCAGACGCCATTTTTTTGTTTTCTGTAATTTTGAAAGTGTAAATGATGGAAATAAAATCTAACTTGTTTTGACATATAACAATGTCTAATTTGATGCCTTTTGGAGATTTTTCAATCTTTCCTTGACTTCGTTATGCACATTAAAGCGGTCCTCCACCCTAAAGTGGAGTCCCGCTGATCGGAACCCTCCCCCCCTCCGGTGTCACATTTGACACCTTTCAGGGGGGAGGGGGGTGCAGACACCTGTCTAAAGACAGGTATTTGCACCCACTTCCGGCCACACGCTACGGGCGAAAGACGGGCATTCCGTCACATCCCGTCTGTCGCCCGTTGTGTGCTGGGAACACTCGGCTCCCAGCACACAGCGTGTGAGCCAATCGGCGGGCGCAGCGCGACTCGCGCATGCGCCGTAGGGAACCGGGCAGTGAAGCCGCAGCGCTTCACTTCCTGGTTCCCTCAGCGTGGATGGCGGGGGGAGCAGCAGAGTGACGAGCGATCGCTCGTGCTCTGCTGCGATCGGCGCTGGACTCCAGGACAGGTAAGTGTCCTAATATTAAAAGTCAGCAGCTGCAGTATTTGTAGCTGCTGACTTTTAATATTTTGTTCCCATGGCACATCCGCTTTAATACAAATTTTTACCTGGGGTGCCCAAACTTTCGATCCCCACTGTGTATGTATGTATGTATGTATGTATGTATGTATGTATGTATATATGTATATATATATACACACACACACACACACACACATACATACATACATACATACATACACACACATATAGCAATACAACATACAATGCATTAACACATTACATATCAAGGCGGCGCTACCTAAAAACATATATCTATATACTGTGTGTGTATATATATATATATATATTTTCTAATAAACACTATATCTGAAAAAGTGAAGATGGTAAAGATCATTAACAGGTAAGAAACATTAGAAACAAGAGTCCGAGGAGCTGCGGTGGCTCAACGCGATTGGCACTGCGCTGACAAGCCATTCACCTCTGCAGCTAGGGGTTCGGATCCCGGTCTCGGCTACATGTGAATTGAGTTTGGTGGTCTCAGCCCGGCTCCCAGTGGGTGTGCTATGCGAGGTAAGCCTGCGCTTAGTACGCCCACCCCCCTCCCACAAAAACCACCACACTTACACGCACTCGAAATTGGGTTAACACGCACTTTGACCACGCGGTCTCTAAAAAAAAAAGAGAGGCGAAGGACTAACGGGGCTGGTTGAGTGGGCAAATCCTCTCACTCCCTTATAGGGAGTCCCTCTGCCCTGTTGGGCTTCAAAGCGGAGCAGGTAGGGTGGGCTGTGTGGGAGGACCCCCTCACACACCCGCCATTGCCACCCAGGGCATGGAGAAAGGTGGCAGATTGCCTCTGGGGGAGGCCTGCCTACTCCCAACTCCTGCAGTCCGGCTCCTCTCTCGAGTACACGCACAAAATACACTTTAAAAAAAAAAATATATAGCATTAAAAAAAAAAAAAAAAAAAAAAGAAACAAGAGTCCGTGTTCAAAGAAAAGCAAAATAGATCTCAACAGCTTGAAATGCTCATCCTCTTCCACCAGAACCACCACTCGTGAAGATAATTCGGGGGCTAAATACACCCCTGTTGTAATTGCTCTTACCAAAAGGTACTGTATATACGGCGTTGTATGAACGCAAAAATGCCTCTCCTACAGATTCAAAAGGGTACATAAGCGCATCCAGCGACTGGTGCTCAAATATAGAGGTAAAAAAAGCCAAAATAGTGTAATACTGTATAAACCTTTTTATTTAAAACCTCTCCTCTTTAAAAATGCACTTACAATATATAAAAAATTCAAAGGCAATACATCACGTTGGTGCAGCGGGAGCATATCAGGGCGATGTTTCCGTGCCTCCGTAGTCCAGCCAAACCACCACTTCCGTGTATCGCGATCTGCGTGATGACGTCACCTAACTGACAGCTACAGCGTGGGTTGGTTGTTGTAGCTGTCAGTTAGGTGACGTCATCACGCAGATCACGAAGTTCCATTCGAATGGTGCCACCCTTTGGGCGGATTATGTTAATTTCCCATCTCATAACTTGCTACTGAGCGTGCATGTTTTTAGCACGTTAAAGCGTACACATGACCGTTTTCCAGGACGAGAAAAAACGACAACGTGAAAAACTACGAGAAAAAAAAAAAGAGCGTGTTCTACATTTTTAATGCCCATTTTTCTCGACGACCGTTTTTAACCACCAATTTAAAAAATTGCATTTTTCTCTTCATGAAAAACGGTTGTGTATGCGGCATCAATCCTGATGTGTGTTGATGGGTGTGTTTTTTGGATATACCGTATTTATCAGCGTATGACACACACAAGCATATAACATGTACCTTCACTTTAAGAGGGAAGTTTCAGGAAAAAAACCTACAATTTTAAATAAAGAACTGGGAAGCAAAATAAGGGTCAGTGCCTCAATAATAGCATAAGCCCATGAGCTCAATAATAACATGCAATGCCAAGCTGCGGTTTCCAAAGCGAGCAAAGTCCTTTCTTGTATTGAGAGGTATGGACTTCAGAGAGAGAGAGATATCATCTGTACAAATCATTAGTAAGACCTCATCTGGAATATACAGTTCAGTTTCTGGCACCAGTTCTCAAAAAGGATATTGGGGAACTGGAGAAAGTGCAGAGAAGGGCAACCAAACTGGTAAGAGGCATGGAGGAGCTCAGCTATGAGGAAAGATTAGAGGAACTGAATTTATTCACTCTTGAGAAGAGGAGATTAGGGGGGATATGATCAACATGTACAAATTAGGGTTGTCCCGATACCGATACTAGTATCGGTATCGGGACCGATTCCGAGTTTTTTCGGCGGTACTCAGACGCCGATACCCCGCCCCGATACACAAATAGAATACTTGCCACCCCCCCGTCCCCGCCGACCGCCGCAACGGAAGCCACGATCCGCCGCCGTTACGCCGCATCCCCGCTACCGCCGACTGTGTAATACGGGCGGGAACATTACAGCTTTGAATCGCTGTAATGATTTGCGCATAGACACTCCCCCTTGCTTGGGTGAACTGTCCAATCCCGAGCAAGGGGGAGTGTCTATACGCAGCGCGGGGCCAATCATTACAGCGATTAAAAAAAAAGTGGTATCGGGACAACCCTAGTACAAATATATAAGAGGTCCATATAGTGAACTTGGTGTTGAGTTATTCACTTTACGGTCATCACAGAGGACAAGGGGGCACTCTTTACAGCTAGAGGAAAAAAGATTTCATCTCCAAATACGGAAAGGTTTCTTCACAATAAGAGCTGTGAGAAAATGTAGAATAGACTTTGGAACTTTCAGTGCACTTTTAGTGCACTTTAAAGTGCACTTTGCACTTGTAGTGCAAAGTGGATTTGCCTTTCGTAAATAACCCCCTATGAGGCAGTTTATTATTTTTTATTGCTGGTGAATTGGAATGTTTACCCACTCCCACTTTCGAGTGACTTCGCTGTGGCGAAGTCACCCGGAAGTTCGGGCTCCTCCTCCTTCCCCCGTTGCCAGACCAATCACAAAGCGCATGCCTGTTTCCCTTACCTGACATGGCGGCGGTGGCAGGACCCAAGAACCGATTGAAAAAAAATGGTTAGGGTGAAGACACCGCTGGATTCGTGGACTGGTAAGTGTCCTAATATTAAAAGTCAGCAGCTACAGTATTTTTCAGAAGGAGCCTGGGACTAGGCATTAACGTTGATACCAATAAAAAAAATATAAGGGGCTAGATTCAGTAAGGAGATACGACGGCGTATCTCCAGATACACCATCGTATCTCTGAGTTGCAGCGTCGTATCTATGCGCCCGATTCTTAGAATCAGTTACGCATAGATTTGACTAAGATCCGACCGGCGCAAGTCTCTTACGCCGTCGTATCTTAGTTGCAATTTTACGCTGGCCGCTAGGTGGCGCTTCCGTCGATTTACGCGAGGAATATGCTAATTAGGTAGATACGCCGATTCACAAACGTACGTACGCCCGGCGCAATTTTTTACATAGTTTACGTTAGGCTTTTTCCGACGTAAGGTTGCTCTGGCTATACGAAGGCGTACGCAATGTTAAAGTATGGACGTCGTTCCCGCGTCAAATTTTGAAATCTTTACGTCGTTTGCGCAAGTCGTTCGCGAATAGGGCTGGACGTAATTTACGTTCACGTCGAAAGCAATGACGATTTACGGCGGAATTTTGAACATGCGCACTGGGATTCTTTCACGAACGGCGCCAGCCCACATACGTTACGCCGCCGTAACTTAGGGCGCAAGTTCTTTATGAATACGGAACTTGAGCCCCAATTTACGGCGGGGTAATGTATCGGAGATACGTTACGCCCGCACTAAATTACACAGGGCTATCTGAATCTAGCCCAAGATGTTTTTGAGCATGTTCTGCATGGACCTATCTCAGAATAAACCAGTCTCCACCTTTCACTATATTTCCAATTTAAATTATTTAACTTGCGTTGGCGCTTTCTCTAGTGGCAATTCATTGAACATGATAACTAAATGACTGCTGTTAGAAAATTTGTTGCCAATACCACAGCTTCACAAGGGTACTCAGATTTGTAAACCATTTTTTTTATACTTTTATCTGCAACAATGTATACATCGAGAATAAGTGTTTATACTGGGACAGTAGTTGAATGGGAGAGACAAAAAAAAATTCTTGGCCAGATGCCTATTGATGATTATTAACCAAGTCCTGCTGCAAATGTATTTACATCCTTTAGTACAGGCATTTTTGAAGCTCACAGTGGTGGAATGCTAAGGGTGCCAAAGTCTTATAATCTACTGATGGGTCTTAGCCTGACCTGAGCTCCCCTTTAACTCACCTCCCAGATAGGCACAATTGTAGAAGCTGCATCTCCTGCTGGACGACTGCAAGACAAACTCGTTGCCCCTCTCGATGTAGCGGGTAACATAAAAGACCTCATCCACCGGGATCAGGACCTCCTTCTGAGATGGGAAGTAGGAGAAGTTCTGTATGTCGGCCCCAAAGCATGTGGTGATGTTGAAGAAGGATGCATTGCCGAATTGCTGCGCCTCTTTGATGTCCGTAGATGAAGAGGCAAATTGGCTGAGTCTGATTGGGTCACTGGGGTTGGGAGGGGGCTCAAACATGATCCTACTGGAACCCCGATATGTGAGCCATGGCTGCCCAGCACATCCGCAACGGAGCAAAATTAGGGCTCTGGTGAGATAAAAATGTAATGTGTGGAATGCAAAGGATGATGATGGATTGGTGCCATATTCCCTTACTGCCCGATTAAACTGTTTGTACACTGTGATGGTCATATTGCTATAGACTAACAAGGCAATCCCATACTCGTCTTTGAACCCAGCTGGAAGAGATTTTATCAATGCCTTTTTGGTTGGCCATGTTTCAGAGGCGTCCAGCCAAGCCGCATCCAACTCCTTGTTTGTCTGTCTTTCTTCTTTGAGGATATCTGGTGCCAGGGATTCCATTTTATCCACACATCCAACATACTGGTCATCGAAAGAGTCCTGGTAGATTCCCAGCTGGACCCCTAGACTCACAACCTGTGCAGATAAAAAAAATACATATTTGAAGCACAGGTTTAAGTTGGTCACTCCACATTACAACCAAATTGTACAAATTGTACACAGTCTCCTTTGCATGAAGCACAAATATGTAATGCGAGGGCCTAGCTAAAAAATACTGTTCATACAATCAGACAGGCCCTCACACTACAATAATAACTATAGTAGCAACCCCTGGCTACAGTTAGTATGGGAGCGGACTAACAATGTCCACTTATAATACCGTGTACCGGAGTGTATACGGTTGCCGGTGTTCTGTCAAAATAGCCAATTCATCAAAATCTCCAATCACGTCAATTCCAGTTACTTTAGAGTATCTGTGAGGGGTTGCAGTGTTGTGGCACCAGTGCCTAAGGCCCAATTTTTCTGCCCCTGTTTAACAGGGGCGTGTAATTACAATTGTTGATGCAATACTTTAGTTGGAGCTCAGGAATGAGCCCGCTGCAGAGTATCTGTGAGGGGTTGCAGTGTTGTGGCACCAGCACCACCACCACCACCAACAAAGGCCCAATTTTTTTTGCCCCTGTTCAATTACAATTCTTGATCTAATATTTCACAGCAGGGCCCATTCCTGTGCCCACCAAGAGTAACTGTGAGGGCTTACAGAGTTGTGGCACCAGCACCACCACCAACAAAGGCCCAATTTTTCTGCCCCTGTTCAACGGTGGCATGTAATTACAATTCTTGATCTAATATTTCATAGCAGGGCCCATTCCTGTGCCCACCAAGAGTAACTGAGGGCTTACAGAGTTGTGGCACCAGCGCCAAAGGCCCAATTTTTCTACCACTGTTCAACAATGGCATGTAATTACAGTTCTTAATATAATAGTTCACACAGCAGGGAGTTCCAGCGCCCACCAAAAAATAAAAAAATAAATGTTTTACTACTAATGGCGGCGATCAGCAATTTTTTTTTAATTTTGGTTCCAGGGGGATACCAATGCCGTTTTTTTTCAATGACTTTTATCTGTATTGCTATAGACACCCCTCAGGTACGAAATTTAAAGGAATATTTCACTTTTTTTGTTTCACTTTAAGCATTATTATAATCACTGCTCCTGAAAAAACTGTATTTTAAAACTTTTTTTTGCATCGATAAATGTCCCCTGGGGCAAGACCCAGGTCCCTAAACACTTTTTATGACAATACCATGCATATAAGCCTTTAAAATTAGCACTTTTGATTTTTAATGTTAGTGTCCCATAGACTTTAATGGGGTTCCGCGGCTTTTGAATTTTCCCCGAACTCAGCATATTGTTCGGTGTTTGCCAGACCATGCGAACGACCAAAGTTCGGCCTGAACTTATGCTCGGGCCAAACCGTTCGCCCATGCCTACTGACTGGAATGGTACCCAGCTGATTGGAGAAAAGCCAATGTAGCAGCAATATTTTAAAAAGGACCAAGATATATCCCTGGGAACTACAGACCAGTTAGCCTAACATCAATGGTATGCAAGCTCTTGGAGGAGATAAGGGACTATATACAAGATTTTAGTAAGGAAAATTGTATCATTCGCAGTAATCAGCATTGATTCATGAAGAATCGTTTTTGCCAAACCAATCTATGAGGAGGCGAGTTGCCATCTAGATAAAGGAAGGCCCATAGATGTGGTGTATCTGGATTTTGCAAAAGCATTTGACACAGTTCCCCATAAACGTTTACTGTACAAGCCAAGGTCTGTCAGTATGGACCAAAGGGTGAGTACATGAATTGAAAACGGGCTACAAGGGCGAGTTCAGAGGGTGGTGATAAATGGGGAGTACTCTGAATGGTCTGGTGTGGAAAGTGGGGTCCCCCAGGGTTCTGTGCTGGGACCAATCCTATTTAATTTATTCATAAACGACCTGGAGGATGGGGAAAAAAGCTCAATCTCTATTTTTGGATGATACTAAGCTAAGCAGGGCAATAACCTCTCCGCAGGATGTAGAAACCTTGCAAGAAGATCTGAACAAATTAACCACTTAAGACCCGGACCTTTAAAGGACCTGGCCAGTTTTTGCGATTCGGCACTGCGTCGCTTTAACTGACAATTGCGCGGTCGTGCGACGTGGCTCCCAAACAAAATTGGCGTCTTTTTTCTCACAAATAGAGCTTTCTTTTGGTGGTATTTGATCACCTCTGTTTTTATTTTTTGCGCTATAAACAAAAATAGATTGACAATTTTGAAAAAAATTCAATATTTTTTACTTTTTGGGTAGGAAGGCTGCCGCTCCAGGTGAGCACACTAGAACAATCAATGTCCACTCAGAAACCAATGGGTGCAGGCAATGCACGGGATATGCAAAAGAGGAAAGATATGGACAGCCGCACTCCAATTTCTTAAGACGTGCCCTTTATTGGGTAAAGGAAAAATGCACTACAGGTATCAGCACACAGTGGGAAAAACAGCTGACGCGTTTCGCATTGGATATCAATGCTTAGTCATAGCCTATGACTAAGCATTGATATCCAATGCGAAACGCATCAGCTCTCCCCGTTCTTCAGCTCCAGGGACCGATCGCGGGACTCCAGCGGCGATCGGGTCCGCGGGTCCCGCGGCCGCAGTCACGGAGCTTTGGACCGGGTTGCAGGGGCGCGCCCGCGACCCACGGCTCGGCATTTAAAGAGGACGTACCTGTACGTGCTTGTGCCCAGCCGTGCCATTCTGCCGACGTATATGTGCAGGTCCTTAAGTGGTTAATGGGGTGGGCAACTACATGGAAAATTAGGTTTAATGTAGAAAAATTTAAAATAATGCATATAGCAGGGCTCAAAATTTCAAGTCCTGAGCTACTAGCCAGGCCTTAAGAGTTACTCGCCACCATTTGCTCCACCCTCCCCCTACCCTGCCCGCCCCTAAACACGCCCTCTTGATTTATGAAATTACACTGTTAAACGTTTCATGCAGAATTAAGGTTCAAAAATAAATATTAACATAAAGCATATTTCATTGATCTGACTGTGATAAATAAAAAAAGGATAAAATAGGATTGTCTGCTATTGACACCGTACACATCATTACTGCCTTGTTAAGTAAACATGTGCTACGTACAGACTGCAGGGTTGAGAGGTGCACTAGACTAGGTGACTGGGCAGGAGTGACACCTTTCCATCCCTAAGGCTCCACTCACACCTGTGCGTTTTGTAAACGCATGCAAAATTGCGTAGTTCTGCATGCATTTATAAAACGTGCTAAAACCACATCACATTTGCTGCGCGATTCATTGCAAATGGCATCCCAAACACCGCAAGCTGACATGCATTTTTCTGCATGTAAAAATGTGTAAACACTGTAAAATGAGTGGTGTAAAAAAAACACCCAAAACTTAAGTGGCAAAGGCTCAATGAAATACTTTGCCTTGTGTAGGGTATCCCATTTAAATGAATGGGTTGTAAAGGGGGCCTAATGGCAACCTATCAGAAGCCAGTACAGTTGCTATGGCTACTGCACTGAGTGACTAGGCCCAACTGTCTGTACATCCTCAGACTTTAGAGACAAGAACATGGACACTCAGTGCAGTATCCCTAGTAACCAATCAGAGTCTGCCTTACATTGGTGCAAGGTCTCAGTGAGCTGAGTTCTGATAGGCTGCTATGGGTGGCTGCACTGTGCTCCACTGAATAAGGTTGGTAGGGGTGTGAGTAAGTGCAGCCTGTGCTCACCATCCCTGTACACTGCCAGCCTGCGCACCCTCACACACACAGACTTGTGAATATGACTAGGCGTAGGTTACGTTCACGTCGTAGGCAGTGATCCGACGTATCTTAGGCAGTTGTTTCGACGTGATTCTGAGCATGTGCACTGGGATGCGGCCACGGGACGGCGCATGCTCCGTTCATTTTAAGTACTTCTATGGCGCTTGGCCCATCATTTGCATGGGGTCACGCCTCATTAGCATGGCTCACGCCCACTTCCACCTACACCGGCTTACGCCGAGGAAACCCAGCGTATCTTTAAGAGCGAGTGGGAGCGAGTGCTTTGTGAATCCAGTGCTTGCCTCTGTGCGCTGCGCCGGTGTAGCGTAAAAGATACGCTACAGCGGCAAACATAATATGCGCCAATGTATGTGAATCTGGGCCTGTGTGTTTAGTATCACTTTATCACCCTCCAAGGAGTACCTGTAGTTAAACACAGAAGACGACTGCTCCCCAGTTGTGACTACCTGCGGTCTA
>NC_053490.1:15662251-15692251 GCF_905171775.1 Rana temporaria
AATGCAGACTGTTAAACAGGTTATTTTGGTTGGTCAGCAGACTGGTTGGTGAGTTGAGCTGGGTATGCTCTCTGGTTTTGTCTTTCATTATATCTGGGAATTGCACCCAAGAACTAGACAACACTAGCACAGGACCAACCTTTATTGAGCAGAAAACAGAGCATAATAAAACAAATTAAACCAAGACCAGAAAATAACAAGAAAAAAAAAAAAAAACAATATACCACGCACAATCAGATAAGAGCTTGATCACATTATCCTAAACAATGCCCACCCCAGACAGCCTGGCACCTACATAGGAGTACATGGAACAGAGACACCCAAACAGTATACTTTCAATCATTTAGGGGTGATCCCAAGGTAGCGCCACTCGAAGTCCCAAGATGATACAGTTCAAAAAATGTCCTCCGAGGTCAGGGGTCGGAGCGGAAGCTGGTAAAAGGTACCCCGGAGCAGTTCCTGCTGTAGTTGGGCGAGAGTTTCACAGCTATTAAACCCCAGTAAGGTGTTGTGGTGCACACAAAAATGTAACAAAACACGAAATATAATAACAGGGGTGGATGTGGACAGAAAAGGTCCCTTCAGCCAGTGTCGGTGACAACCGTCTTGGGGGAAAAGGTTCCTTGTAACCCTAAGAGGGAGGGTCTCCTTAGTCCTGGGTCCGTAGTAGGTGGGAAGGAGCTTGGCCTCCAGGCCCCTCCAGGAGCCCAAATCACAGTGGTTCCCATGACAGTCAAAGCCTTCATGTTTTCCCCCCATGAACTTATTGGGTGCCAAGTGCTGGGTCACATGAAAGGCCCACCCTTTGCACAGGGTCACCTTACTACACATGGGGTACCTCGGTTTTGTGCCCTCTTCACCGATGCCCTGGGACAAGGCTGAGGCTGCCGTGGGGGAATACTCAACCATAAGGTGGACCTCTACTCTTAGAGATGAACATACACTTGCATTATGGAGGGACACTCTGAGCCACATGTCCACATCCACCTGTCAAGCATTTCCACTACAATCCCTAGTAGCACAGCGGGCCCCACATGTGGACTCAACTTAACTCGTGAACCTATGTACCTCTATGTACAGGATGGGAACCTCTGCAGTGCAATCTGTTCACGTTGCTCTGGGAGACTGACCACCGGTGGAAGGAGTGCCGACCAGGGCTGTCTTAATGAGAGGGCACACCTGGGCACCGCGGGCCTTGAGCCCACGCTGCCCTGAAATTTGGGGCCCCATGATGGCACTGAGAGTGATAAATACACAGGGGAGGCAGTCTGCCTCCTACCTACTTGATGTCCGTTTACCTGCACTGTTATTATTGTAGGGGCCCCAGAGCATTACTTTGCCCAGGGGCCCAAGATGCTATTAAGATGGCCCTGGTGCCGACAACAACATCTCTTGCTGCTAGAGGCCGTTCCACCTATAGCAGGTACACGCTACCGACAGACTGCTTGTTACACTTCCATTACCCTATGTAACCACTTCTGTTTTTACACAATTCCACCCCACACCAACGTCTTCATACCCCAAATGTGTTAGACCCACTTGTGAACTATGTGTGCCGGTTACTTACAATACTTTAGCAACTTCAGACCAGGCAAAGGACAAAGTTGAAATACCTTACTTGGAAAAAGTGCAAAAATAGACATTTCACCGTCCAAGAGATAACGGCATTATTATTTCCTTATTCCCTAACTATAACTACAGGCTTGTGTGCTGCCCCAGCATACCTGCAAAAGGTGTAATCCAGAAATCATAGTCCTTCAGAGGTATATCTCCAGCACTGGTGTCTTCAGAGCGAACCCCAAGTTAAAAATCTCTACATGCAGGCGGTAGTGAGCAACCTTCCCCTGCTCCCACGGGTCTCGTCGTATGTTTCCCTCCTCTTCGGTCTCACAACCCACAATTGTGCTGGAACTCTATCGATCTCTCCAGGTATTATCCCCTCTTTAACTGTCTCTAGAGGACAACTATTTTCACCAGACTGCTGTGCCACTTTAAATGATTACGGGGACAAGTGGGCCGGCCCCAGAGAAGAACCCACCAAAAAGACCAAGGAATTCGAAAGAGAATTAATTTCTACCTCCTGGAGCCAGGAAAACACCTAACTGACCGGTTCAACCTGCTTCAGCACAAAAAGAAAGGTCTGGCTTTATTTTAAGGGCATGCTAAAAATGACACACAAGCACGTAGGTAGGAGTGTATAGAAGAGCCCTGGGGCCTTCTAAAAAGTTTTTTTTCTTACGAAATGGTTTGAAAGTTAGAATCCGGAGGGGTATTGTAGAAAAAAAGGATTTTGCCTGCAGTAGGGCTTTAAATTTTACAGATCTGGAACGGAGATTGTAGTAGCACATCCCGTATGATATATTATAACACCAAAAACGCAGATTTAAAATTTGGTACCCGCTTCCAGCACAAGCTCTGGTGTGCCTACGGCCCGGATTCACGTAGGAGATACGACGGCGTATCTCCAGATACGCCGTCGCATCTCTGAATCTGACGCGTTGTATCTTGGCGCCTGATTCAAAGAATCAGATACGCCAGAATTTGTATAAGATACGACCAGCGCAAGTCTCCTACTCCGTCGTATCTTAACTGCATATTTACGCTGGCCGCTAGGGGCCTGTACGCTGATTTACGCCTAGAAATATGTAAATCAGCTAGATACGCCTATTCACGAACTGTACGCCCGGCCGTCGCAGTAGAGATACGCCGTTTACGTAAGGCTTTTTCCGGCGTAAAGTTACCCCTGCTCTATGAGGCGTACCAATGTTAGGTATGGATGTCGGAACAGCGTCAAATCTTTCACGTTTTACGTCGTTTGCGTAAGTCGTTCGCGAATAGGGCTGGGCGTCATTTACGTTCACGTCGAAAGCATTGGCTTTTTGCGGGTTAATTTGGAGCATGCGCACTGGGATACTTTCACGGACGGCGCATGCACCGTTCGTAAAAAGCGAAATTTCGTTGGGGTCACAATAAATTTACATAACACACGCCCACATCTACCACATTTGAATTAGGCGGGGCTTACGCCGGCCTATTTACGCTACGCCGCCGCAACTTTGCTTTGTGAATACTGCACTTGCCTGTCAAAGTTGCGGAGGCGTAACGTAAATAGGATACGTTACGCCCGCACAAAGATGCGCTCTCCTACGTGAATCTGGCCCTATATGTTTTAGAAGGCCCATCTCCCCAATGCCAGCTCTATATTATGCTCGGCATCAATAGGGTAAAGGCAACATTTTAGTTTCAGGTGGAATGGAGAAGGATTAGACCCCCTGTCAGGTCTTTATTGCTGTCTGTGGCTCTATTAGGCTGATTCCAAACTATAAATAAAAAAATAGATTCCCTCTAAATAAATAAAAATAGACACCCTATAAATAAAATTGTTTTTATATAAATAAAAAAAATATAGATTCCCTATAAATAAATTAAAATGTACCCTCTATAAATAAATAAGTAAATAAAAATAGATTCCCTATAGAAAATTGATTTCCTATATAAAAAAAAAAAATTGATTACCTATAGATTCCCTATAAATCAATTAAAATGTACCCCCTATAAATAAAAATAGATTCCCTATAAATAAATAAAAATGATTTCCTATAAATAAAAATAGATTCCCTATAAATAAATAAAAATGATTTCCTATAAATAAAAATAGATTACGGTACCTATAAAAAAAAAAAAAAAAAAAAAAAAAAAAATTGATTCCCTATAAATAAATTAAAATGTACCCCCTATAAATAAAGTAAATAAAAATAGATTCCCTATAAATAAAAATGTATTTCCTATAATTATCTAAAAATAAAAATAGAGGGCCAGATTGACATTTCGAAAATTCCCGCCGTGCTTTGCATAAAGTGACGTAATTTTTTCGAACAGCGATGACGTGCAACGTGCGTAGCGTACTTTCGTATTCCCGGACGTTTTTACGCAAGACAAGAAAAATTTTAAATTTCGACGCAGGAACGACGGCCATACTTTAAACAGCACATACGTGTGCTGTCTAAAGTGAGGCTGCATTCACACCTGAGCGTCGGTCGTTCGGTCGTTTTTTTGGGCGTTTTGTCGCGCGTATTTGCGCGTTTGCATACAGCGTCGTGCAACGTTTTTGTACTTCGGCGTTTATTTTAGCCAATAGGAAAAATGATCATCTTTTCATCACTTGTTGCTATGTTGGTAGATTTTTTTAATCTTCTGCATGGGCGACAAGTTCTATTTATTAAAGCGACGAAACGCCCGTAGCAAACGCCCGTTGTCGCTCAATTCGCGCGTTTCCCATTACTTTCTATGGAAAAAAAAAAAAAACGCTCAAATACGCCCAAACTGCACGATACGCGCGACAAAAAAAGGTCCGGACTTGTTTGAGCGACAGGCGTTCAGGTGTGAACAGTCACCATAGGGAATAATGTTAATTCTCCCCTCTGGCGTTTGTGAGCAGTGCGCTTCAGGCGTAAAAACGCCTAGGTGTGAATGGGGCCTTAGGGCAGGTCAAACGACACCTAAAATTGCGATGGGAAACTATACTAGCGACGGCGTACCGAACGCGAAAATCCGTCGTGGATCGCCGTAACTGCTAATTTGCATACCCGACGCTGGAATACGACGCAAACTCCCCCAGCGGCGGCCGCGGTACTGCATCCTAAGATCCGACAGTGTAAAACAATTACACCTGTCGGATCTTAGGGATATCTATGCGTAACTGATTCTATGAATCCGTCGCATAGATAGAAACAGAGATACGACGGCGTATCTCCACTGTGAATCTGGCCCAGATTCCCTAAACATAAACAATACAAATAGATTCCTTATAATTATTTAAAAAATAGATTCCCTATAATAAAAAATAAAAAGTCCTTGTTTTGTGAACGAACACAAAAGTCAGAGAAATTGACGAGAGAGGAAGGAAGAAGAGAAGAGTGAAGGTTAGGTGGGGATATTAGAAAAAGCGATTTTTGTCTCTCTCACCTGGTGGGCACTGCCCGGGCACCCTGATCTCGCTTTCCTACTGCAGAGACGCGCTGTAAATAACAATGGATAAACTTTCTTCCTGCACCCAGTGGTCTATTTATAGGGCGAGGAACAGCTGTCCCAGCACAGCGTAACATGCCAGAGCGACTCAGGACCAGACGCCAGAAATTGTGACATTTCACATTGCGACAACACACCGACCCCTTCCCTCCCGACACTCAGCCGACTTCCTTTGTGAAGTGTGATCAGCGCGGCTCTGCTGAATAATGAGGATTTCACAGCAGGAAGTTCAGACATGTAGATCCAGGCGTGTCTGGGGACCACAACACAACATAAAGCATTAACTCATTCATAAGCGTGCGCACAGGGTGTGCCAGGTGTGCCCAGGCACGCCCTAATCACCCTGTGCAGCACAGATTCCCTCTACTGCACTGGCTCCCATTTTTCCCAGCTTCCCTCCTCTCCTATCGGCTGTTTCTGCTGGGATGTTTTAGGAGTGGGGAAGGAGCCAGTAAATATGCAATTTACCGGCCCCTTCCCTTTCTGAATGAACACCATGGGCTAGATTCAGATGGGTTACGCGGATCTAAAGATCCGCTCACCTATCTCATTTACGTTACGCCGCCGCAAGTTTTTCAGGCAAGTGCTTTATTCACAAAGCACTTGCCTGTAAAGTTGCGGCGGCGTAGCGTAAATCCACCCGGCGGAATTCAAATTCGGCGGGTAGGGGGCGTGTATCATTTAAATGATGCGCGTCCCCGCGCCGAACGAACTGCGCACGCGACTGAATCCCAGTGCGCATGCTCCAAATGACGTTGGCAACTCGTCATGCTTTCGTCGTGAACGTAGATTACATCCGGCCGTATTCGCGAACGACTTACGCAAACGACGTAAAAAATTCAAAACTCGGCGCGGGAACGACGGCCATACTTAACATAGGATACGCCGCATATAGCAGGGGTAACTATCCGCCAGAAAAAGGCGAACGCAAACTACGGTAAAAAAAACCCGGGCGGTCGTTCGTTTCTGAATCGGCGCAACTCCTCATTTGCATATTCCTTGCGTATACAAACGGAAGCGCCACCAAGCGGCCAGCGTGAGATTGCAGCCTAAGATCCGACGGTGCAAGTCACTTACACCTGTCGGATCTTAGGGAGATCTATGCGTAACTGATTCTATGAATCAGGCGCATAGATACGACGGCCGGACTCAGAGATACAACGGTGTATCAGGAGATACGCCGGCGTATCTCTTTTCTGAATCCGACCCCACGAGTAGGGTTGCCACCTTTTCTTCAAGCCAAACCCGAACTCTTCAGAGTCGCACAGCATTTTTTTTTCATAGTATGCATAAATGTTGCTATTAAATAAAATCTCTAATCATATGAAGTTAATCACACAAGCTGAATCTGCAGAGTTCCCCCTTTACATCTGAGTGCGCAGAGTTCCCCCCTTTACATCTGAGTGCGCAGAGTTCCCCCTTTACATCTGAGTGCGCAGAGTTCCCCCTTTACATCTGAGTGCGCAGAGTTCCCCCCCCTTTACATCTGAGTGCGCAGAGTTCCCCCCCCTTTACATCTGAGTGCGCAGAGTTCCCCCCCTTTACATCTGAGTGCGCAGAGTTCCCCCCCTTTACATCTGAGTGCGCAGAGTTCCCCCCCTTTACATCTGAGTGCGCAGAGTTCCCCCCTTTACATCTGAGTGCGCAGAGTTCCCCCCCTTTACATCTGAGTGCGCAGAGTTCCCCCCCTTTACATCTGAGTGCGCAGAGTTCCCCCCTTTACATCTGAGTGCGCAGAGTTCCCCCCTTTACATCTGAGTGCGCAGAGTTCCCCCCTTTACATCTGAGTGCGCAGAGTTCCCCCCCTTTACATCTGAGTGCGCAGAGTTCCCCCTTTACATCTGAGTGCGCAGAGTTCTCTTTTATTGTAAGGGGGGGACTCTGATGTAAGGGAGAACTCTGAGGACTCTGATGTAAGGGATGCTCAGGTGTATGGCGAGGACTCTGATGTAAGTGGGAGCACTGTGGTCTCTGGTGTAAAGGGGAGCTCTGATGTAATGAATGCTCTGAGAACCCTGATTTACCTTAGCATACTTACTTAGAGGCAGGAGAGAGATTGGGGAGGGGGAGACTTAGTTCAGTCTGAATAATGTGTCCGGGTCTCAGACAGTCTGAAACCCGGACGCATGAGTCCAAACCCGAACTGTCCGGGGAACCCCGAACAGGTGGCAACCCTACCCATGAGCGATCAATAGTGTGTGTTTGGGCTTTGGGGTGCACACCCTAATGCAATAGGCAGCGTACACCTATGAACTCATTATAGTCCTAATAAGACGATACAACAAAAAAAAAAATCTCAGCCATTGTCCAATAGAATGGAACCGGTACTACAGATGTGAGGACTATAGAGGTGTCAGGACTCGTTGAGATCACACGCAAACTGTCATGGATATGCAACAAAGTCTGTCTGCTTACCTGATCTCCATGTGTTCATTAGAGGCCCGACCCTGTTCTGGTTCCCATTTTTATCACTTCCTCTTCCTGTATGGTCCCACCCAGGCCAATTCCGGGAAGTCTATATTAACCTTTGCTCTACAGGTCTGCAGTGCTGTTCAACAGTGGGGTAGATTCAGGTAGATTTGCGCCCTCTTACGGAGGCGCAGCGTACCGGTTTTACGTTACGCCTCCGTAAATTATGCGCGCTACACTTCATTCACGAAGCAGTAGCTCCGTAATTTGCGGGGGCGCTCCGTAAAACTGGCCGGCGTAAGCGCGCGTAATTTAAATGATCCCGTAGGGGGCGTGGATCATTTAAATTAGGCGCGTTCCCGCGCCGAACATAGTGCGCATGAAACTTTCCCGACGTGCATTGCGGAAAATGACGTCATTTGCTTCAAAGTGAACGTGAATGGCGTCCAGCGCCATTCGCGATTCATTTACGCAAACAACGTAATTTTCAAACATTGCGACGCGGGAACGACGGGTATACTTAGCATTGGCTGCCCCTGCTAATAGCAGGAACAGCCTTACGCGGAAACCGACAAACGCAAACGACGTAAAATGCAAACACCAGGCACGCGTACGGTTGTGAATCGGCGTGAGTATGCAATTTGCATACTCTACGCTGACCACTACGGGAACGCCACCTAGCGGCCAGCGCAAGAATGCAGCCTACGATACGACGGCATAAGAGCCTTATGCCAGTCATATCTTAGGCTGCAGTCGGCGTATCGAGCTTTTTGAATACAGAAAAGTCGATACGCCGGCGCAAATTAGCAATTACGCTGCGTATCTACCTGAATCTACCCCAGTGTTCCTATGCTTAGTTCCTGTCTGCAGTGTAGTTTACTAGTTCCTGTTTGCAGTGTGCTACGATCATATTGCGGTGGACGTATCGGACACTTTTGACACAATTTTGGGACCATTCACATTTATACAGCGATCAGTGCTATAAAAATGCACTAATTACTGTATAAATGTGACTGGCAGTGAAGGGGTTAACACTAGGGGGTGAGGAAGGGGTTAACTGTATTCCCTGGGTGTGTTCTGTGTGGGGAGAGGGGACTGACTGGGGGAGGGGACCGATGCTGTGTCCCTATGTACAAGGGACACAGATTGGTCTCCTCTCTCCCTGACAGGACGTGAAGCTCTGTGTTTACACCCCATCATTACACACAGAGCTCCACGTCCCTGCTGTCACCGCCGATCGCGGGTACCCGGCGGACATCGTGGCTGCCAGGCACGCGCATCGGCATCTCAGCGATGCACCGGGCACAGTGTTTACGGGGAATGCACATAAAAGGACGTCCAGGGACGTCCACCCGGCAGTTGAGAGCCGCGCTGTGGACGTCTTTCCTCTATAGCGCGGCCCTCTAGTGGTTATTAAAAAAAAAAAAAAAAATTATATTTATTTGCATTTACCACCAAATGACGGTCCAATTTATCCTGAAAAATACTGTAAATTTCACATGGATACCAGTGATGCAGTGACTGTTACGTCCAAGCAATTAAAAATTAAACCCCCCAAAAAAAATCTTTAGGCCCCACCCCTACATGCACAAGCAAACATAAACACACCTGTTGGGGGCGCCTAGGTAGGAAAACATTGCTTGCGATACTTGTTACATAATGCCACACACGCCGGAGTGAGAGCACTAATTATAGACCCGATAATCACGGTTAACTCTGAACTCTTAAGCTAATTTACACTTTGCTTCAATACAAGGCTTCGGACAGGCTTTGTTAAAGCTCTCTGAACGCCAATCAAAGCCCCTGTCAGTAAATAAAATGGTTTACAGTCCTGTGTACACCTGCTTATGCTTGGTGCTTCAATGAGGCTTTGGTGGAGCTTCAATGGTGCCTCAGTGAGGCTTTGGTGGGGCTTCAGTGGGGCTTCGGTGGGGGCTTCAAGTGAGCTTTATCATAGACTTATATGGAGGCTTTGAAGCACCACTGAAGCGACATGGGGTATCGTTTTTGAAACAAAGCCGAAGCAAGGTGTAAACAGGACTGTAAGCTAAGCATTTTATTTAGTGACAGGAGCTTTGACTGGCATTAACAGGCCTGTCCGAAGCCTTGTGGAAGCCGAATCAAGGGGAAATAATCCCTTTAAAGCGGAGGTCCGCCAATTATTTTTTTTTTTTAAGTCAGCAGCTACAAATACTGCAATTGCTGACTTTTAAAATAAGGACACTTACCTGTCCAGCGCGCCCGCGATGTCGGCACCCGAAGCCAATCTTTGTCTCCGCTCTCGGATGCTGCCGCCGCCATCTTCGGTAAGGGAATCAGGAAGTGAAGCCTTGCAGCTTCACTTCCTGGTTCCCTACTGTGCATGCGTGACTCACACTGCGCAATCTCACTGGTCCCTGCTGTCTTCTGGGACCCGTGTGTCTCCCAGAAGACAGTGGGGGGAGGGTGCTGGACGTGGCATAGACTCACAGATAATGCTGCCATCTATGCCCGGAGATGGGTGCAAATACCCGTCTTAGGCAGGTATCTGCACCCCCTTCCTCCTGAAAGGTGCCAAATGTGACACCGGAGGAGGGGAGGAATCCGGACAGCGGAGGGTCCATTTTTGTGTGGACCTCCACTTTAAGTGTCACCTCTGGAATATAGTGTATCAAAGTTCCTTGTCAATTGAGGGAGCATGCAAATTTAACCACTTAGCGACCACCCCCGCCCACAATGTACCACGGACGAGCGGTCGTTGTGGGCAAAGCGTGTACCCATACGTCGCTGCCTAGTACTTCTGGGTTTGGAGACAGGCCCGGATTTCCCACAAGGCCACCGAGGGGCGGCAGTGGCATAGAGTCCCCCGACTGTGTGTGGGGAATCCGCTCGCTCGTTAAGTGATTGGGGTGATGTCGCCGAAATCACTTGTTAAATGTGTGCTGCTGTCCATCCTCCCCTCCCCCCCACATACCTCTCTGTCTTCGGGGACTCCGTCCTCCCCCCAAGCCACCAAGTCTGTCTCCTGTCCCTGCCGCCGATGTACACAGTGAGAGGGGTGAGCTGTGCTCTTCCCATCTCAGCTGTGACAGGAGTTCTAGCACAGTGCTAGGACTCCTGTTTTGGAGGTGACAGGGTCAATAAAGAGAACATGTCACCTCCAATTGCTATCACACAGGAAATGGTTTTCTCCTGTTTGATAGCAATAAAATTAAGTGAAAAATTGATAAAAAATAAATAAAAATAATTCAATTAATAAAATAAAAAAGTAATTAAAAAGTAAATAAGAAAAAAAAAAATTATACAAAAAAAAAAAGTAAACAAGCTACAAATAAATTTAAAAAAAAGTGATAAAAAAGTAAAAAAAAAAAAAAAGAAACAAAAATATTTGAACTAACTGTGCTGCCCCTGCCCTCCGGTTGCCATTCTCTGTTGATTTGGGGGAGAGGGGTTCGAGTGGCGGGGAGGGGTGCATTGCGGAACCTGGCCTTGGGGTGGCAGGGAAAGCAAATCCGGCCCTGTTTGGGGCACATGCCGACACCCGCTATCATTGTACACAGCAGGAGCCTGTCAGCAAGTTCCGTCCAATGATTCACGTCCAGAACCTGCTAAACAGCTGTGTCCAATCACAGGCCAGGACTCTGTGTTGACATTCAACCTAGAGCTCCATACACAGGGAACGATCTCTGTGCTTTTGTCAGTTAACCACTTCCTTCCCGCCATACCCATATATGACCACAGGGTGGAGCCAGAGAGCAGAATCATTTCCCAATGGGCGATGTTGTATCTATATTTCACCACATGGTGGAGCCAAATAGTAGAAAAATCACCCAATGGGCAATGCTGTACCCATATTTGACCACAGGATGGAGCTAGAGAATCCCAATAGGAATAGGCGATGGTGTAAGTCAGGGGTGCCCTCTGATGTGGCCCGCGACCTCCTGCTCTGGGATGAAATAGAATAGAATACTGTTATTAAAGGTCAGTATTACTAAAATCAGTGTATATTATGGGCATATCTGTTCTGCAGTGGTTACTGGGCTGCTTTAAAACTGATCCGCAGGTGCAGAGCACTGTATCTGCACTGAGCCATAGACTTCTGTTATTACCTGCGAGTTTGGTGAGCTTTCTGAAAGTGCACCAAACCTGAAGAATATAATAGAAGTCTATTGCAAAGTGCAGGAAAGCCAAAAGGTACACTGTGTTGCAAACCGCAGCGCATCAGTGTGAAAGCAGCCTTAGGCCCCTTTCACACGGTCAGTCCGACCAATTGGACCCTCCATTCACCTCTAAGTAGTGGCAGACATAAACCGACTTGTGTCCTACCTCCAATACGATCCACTAAATAGTATAGTGGGCTGTGTCAGTGTCAGCATATGCGGAGCAGACACGGACATGCCATCCACCCGCTCCGCTCATTGTGGCCTGAGATCGGTTACCAACTCGCTTAAGTGGCCCTCGCTCTTCAAAAGGTTGGGCACCTCTGCTGTAAGTTAATTTGACCAAAGGGTGGAGCCAAAAGCCCGGATTCACAAAGCACTTACGCCGACGTAGAACAAGATACGCCGAGGTAAGTGGAAATGTGCGCCGTCGTATCTGTGCGCCGGACCCACAAACTAAGATGCGCCTAAAAATAGGCTTCATCCCGCCGACGTAACTTGCCTATGCCGGCGTAGCGTGGGAGCATATTTAGGCTGGACGCATGGTGCCGCTACCATTGATTTGCGATTCAAATATTCAAATGAGAGAAATACGGCGATTCACGAACGTACGTGTGCCCGACGCAGGCTACACGAGGTGCGCGTAAGTTGTACGTCCGGCGTAAAGTTAAGCCCCATAAAGGAGGTGTAACCCAGCAGCAGACATGCAAAGGTCTGCACCAGGGAACTCAAGCCGGCGTATTTTACGTTGTACGTGTGTCTGGTTGGGCGTAGGTTACGTTCACGCCGTAGGCAGTGATCCAGCGTAGTTTAGGCAGTTGTTTTGACGTGGTTGTGAGCATGCCCAGAAGGATGCATCCACGTCACGGCACATGCGCAATTCGTTAAAAGTACTTGCATGGGGTCACGCCTCATTTGCATGGGTTTGCATGGGTCAAGCCCACTTCCACCTACGCCGGCCTGCGCCTTCGAAACCTACGCCGCGCCGACGCAGCGTGGGCTTCCTGAATTCCATGCTTGCCTCTCTGCGCTGCGTCAGCGTGGCGTACATTGGTTTGCGCCAAGGCGGCGTAATGTGCGCCCGCTCTCTGTGAATCTGGGCCATAGAATAGAATGATATCCCAATAGGTGATGGTGTAGGTGTATTTGACCACAGGATAGAGCCAGAGAGTAGAATAATTTCCCAATGGGCAATGTTATACCTGTATAGGACCACATGATGGAGCCAGAGAGGAGAATGATTTCCCAAAGGACAATGGCCTAGATTCAGGTAGATTTGCGCCCTCTTATGGAGGCGCAGCGTACCGTTTTTACGCTACGCCTCCGTAAATCATGTGCGCTACGCTTCATTCACGAAGCAGTAGCTCCGTAATTTGCGGGGGCGCTCCGTAAAAATGGCCGGCGTAAGCGCGCGTAATTTAAATGATCCCGTAGGGGGCGTGGATCATTTAAATTAGGCGTGTTCCCGCACCGAACGTAGTGCGCATGCTCCGTCGGGAAACTTTCCCGACGTGCATTGCGGTAAATGATGTCGCAAGGACGTCATTTGCTTCAACGTGAACGTAAATGGCGTCCAGCGCCATTCACGATTCACTTACGCAAATTACGTAATTTTTTAAAAATCGCGACGCTGGAACGACGGGTATACTTAGCATTGGCTGCCCCTGCTAATAGCAGGAGCAGCCTTACTCAGAAACCGACGAACGCAAACGACATAAAATGCGTACGCAGGGCGCGCGTACGGTTGTGAATCGGCGTGAGTATGCAATTTGCATACTCTACGCTGACCACTACGGAAACGCCACCTAGCGGCTATTGTAAGAATGCAGCCTGCGATACGACGGCATAAGAGCCTTATGCCAGTCATATCTTAGGCTGCAGTCGGTGTATCGAGCTTTCTGAATACAGAAAAGTCGATACGCCGGCGCAACTAAGCAATTGTGCTGCGTAACTATAGATACGCAGACGCAATTGCTTACTGAATCCACCCCAATGTTGTACTTGTATTTCACCACAGGATTGAGACAGAGTAGAATAATTTCGAAATATTACAATGCTGTAACCATATTTGACCACAGGAAGGAGCCAGAGAGTAGAATGATTTCCCAATGGGCGATATTGTACCCGTCTTCTACCACAGGATGGCGCCAAAGACTTTGACTCTTTCCAAATGACAATGGTATATCCATAATTGTCCACAGGATGACCCCTTGTAATAGCAATGTTACATGGAAAAAATGTTAAATAGAAAATGAAATTTAAAATTTAAAAAGGGTAAAACATAATCATTTAGATAAAATAAATAAAAACACTTTTTAAAAATGTAAAAGTTACCCTTTTTTTTGCTAGAAAATTACTTAGAACCCCCAAACATATATTATATATATTTTTTTAACACCCTAGAGAATAAAATGGCGGTCTTTGCAATACTTTTTGTCACACCGTATTTGCACAGCGGTCCTTTGAATTAAAAAACAAGACGACAGTAAAGGTTGCCTAATTTCTTTTTTAAATTGTGAAAGATGATGTTACGCCGAGTAAATTGATACCCAACATGTCACACTTCAAAATTGCATCCGCTCGTGGAATGGGGACCAACTTTTACTCTTAAAAATCTCGATAGGTGACGTTTAAAAAATTCTACAGGTTGCATGTTTTGAGTTACAGAGGAGGTCTAGGGCTAGAATTATTGCTCTCGCTCTAACGATTGCGGCGATACCTCACTTGTGTGGTTTGAACACCGTTTACATATGAGGGCGCTGCTCACGTATGTGTTCGTTTCTGCACCTGGGGCGCTTTAAAAAATATATATTTTTTTCTTATTTATTTTACTTTATTTTTTTTTATTTTAACACTGTTTTTTTATTTAAAATTTAAAATTTAAAAAATATTTAAATTGGGTCACTTTTATTCCTATTATAAGGAATGTAAACATCCCTTGTAATAGAAAAAAGCATGACAGGTCCTCTTATATATGAGATCTGGGGTCAAAAAGACCTCAGATCTCATATTTGGACTTAAATGCAATAAAAAAAAAATGTTATTTGAAAAAATGACAACAAAAAGAATTTTCCCTTTAAGTCGTATGGCGGAAGCGACGATTTGACGACAGGGATATGGAGACGGGTGGGGGCCATCTTCCCTTCACTCGTCTCCATGCACAGCAAGGGAAAGGACCGGAGCGCTGCCGGCGGCTCCGGTAAGCTGCGGAGGGCACCGGAGAGCAGCGGGAGGGGGGCCCCTCTCCCACCGCCGATAAAAGTGATCTTGCAGCGCATCCGCCGCAGAGACCACTTTTATCATGTAGAGGACCGCCCACTGAAGAAGATGATACTGGGGGTTATGGTAGCTAGCTGCTACCATAACAACGCTATTCCTCTTCAAACACATTGGGCCGGATTCACAAAGAGTTACGCCGGCGTATCAGTAGATACGCCGACGTAACTCGGAATCTAAGCCCGTCGTAAGTTTAAGTGTATTCTCAAACTGAGATACACTTAAACAATATAAAAAGCCGCGCTTGTTTATTTTTCTTGTCATCACACGCTAGCCGCTGCCTATATTTATGGTGTTGTGTTAGCGCGGTTTTTTAGTGTATATGAGATACACTTAAACCTAGCTAAGATACGACAGTCTGCGCCATCGTATCTTAGGGTGTAATTTTTTAGCTGGCCGCTGGGTGGCGCTTCCGTTGATTTCGGCGTAGAATATGTAAATGACTAGATACTCCGATTCACGAACGTACGCTTGCAGTAAAGATACGCCGTTTCCGTAAGAGATACGCCACGTAAAGATAAACCTGCCCCCTAGGTGGCCTAGCCAATGTTAAGTATGGCCGTCGTTCCCGCGTCGAAATTTGAAAATTTTACGTCGTTTGCGTAAGTCGTCCGTGAATGGGGCTGGACGTAATTTACGTTCACGTCGAAACCAATGTCGTTCTTTGCGGCGTAATTTGGAGCAATGCACACTGGGATATGTACACGGACGGCGCATGCGGCGTTCGTAAAAAACGTCAATCACGTCGGGTCACCAAACATTTACATAAAACACGCCCCCCTCATCCTCATTTGAATTAGGCGCACTTACGCCGGCCCCATTTACGCTACGCCGCCGTAACTTAGGAGGCAAGTGCTTCGTGAATACAGCACTTGCCTCTCTGACTTACGGTGGCGTAGCGTAAATACGATACGCTACGCCGCCGTAAAAATGCGCAGAGCTACGTGAATCCGGGCCAATATGTATAATAATGGTGGGCGGTCCAGAAGTGGTTAAGAGCTATGGATGTTAGTGACATTTTGATGTCGCTTCCACCCTGCAATGATATGGAGACGGGTGGGGGCTAGGGTGACCACATTTCCAAACTGCCATTCAGGCCCCATAGACCCCATAGATTTTGCTGGTTCATCCTGGGACCTGTAGTTCTTTACTGGTTGGGGGGGGGGCATCTTAAGCTCTGAGGGGTTCATGGTGGGACTTTAAGTCCTTCATTTTGGGGGTCACATTTCTAATATCTAAAGATGTGACCCTCCCCCCAATTTGAAGGACTACAACACCCAGCATGAACCCCCTGAGATCTAAGAGTGTGATCCCATAGATTTCACAGGTTTATGCTGGGACCTGTAGTTGTTCACTATTTGGGGGGGCAGGGGGGTCTCACATCTTCAGCTCTGGGGGGGGGGGGGTTCATGCTGGGACCTGTTGTCCATAACGTTGGAGAGGTCACCCCCCCAAAGTAAAGGACTACCAGTCCCAGCATGAACCCCTGAGATCTAGGGTTGTGACCCCATAGATTTCACAGTTTCATGCTGAGACCTGTAGTTCTTCACTAGTTGGGGGGGGGGGGGTGTCACATCTTAAGCTCTGAGGGGTTCATGGTGGGACTTTTAGTCCTTCACTTTTGGGGGGTCACATTCCTAATATCTAAAGATGTGACCCCCTCCCCCCAAATTTGAAGGACTACAACACCCAGCATGAACCCGTGAGATCTAAGGGTGTGACCCCATAGATTTCACAGTTTCATGCTGGGACCTGTAGTTCTTCACTAGTTTGGGGGGTGTCACATCTTAAGCTCTGAGGGGTTCATGCTGGAACCTGAGTCAGTTTCATTCTGGGACACTGTATTGTCCCAGAGTGAAGGTGCCCGGGACAGACCTGCAGAATGCGGGACAGTCCCGGGCAATCCGGGACACGTGGTCACCCTAGTGGGGGCCATCTTTCCCTCACTCGTCTCCATACGAAAGCCAGGGAGAGGACGCGATCGCATCCTCCGCTACTTACGGCTCCGGTAAGCGGCGGAGGGCACAGGAGTGCGGCATCACTATAAGTGTTCTTGCAGCGAATCTGCCGCAGAGACCACTTTTATCTTGAAGCGGACCGCCCGCTGAAGAAGAGGATACCGGTGGTTATGGTAGCTAGCTGCTGCCATAACAAACATATATATCTCTCTTCCAAATAGTGACGTAAAACGATGGCGGGCGGTCCTTAAGTGGTTAATGTATTTTTTTTTTTGCTGAAATTTTGTGCTCCATAAACAGTTTTTTTGTCATAAAATATTGTATGACATAAAAAAAATTGCAAGAGCTGCCACTTTAATCTCCGGAGCCTCTGCTTTCAGAAAAATATATCGGCCCGGATTCACAGACACTGGCGCATATTTATGCCGGTGATCTGCCGATATGGTTCCGGCTAACGTGACAGTTCCTGCGCAGGCGCAATCTGATCTGCCGATATGGTTCCGGCTAACAAGAAAGTTCCTTTAAGGACTGCGCAGGCGCAAACTTGCCGACGGAAATCTCCGAACCTCAGCCGGCATCCAGGGCGACGTGGATTTTGAGGAAAGTGGCCAGTCGGCCTCACATATTCGCTTCGCTCGGACGGCTCGCTGCGCTCACTCGGCCTCCTGGCTCTTTTTTTAACATCCTCCAATCCATGGGGAGGTTAAAAAATTAGCCTGGATGCCGGGCGAGGTTCGGAGATTTCCGTCGACAAGTTTGCGCCTGCGCAGTCCTTGAAGGATCTTTCTCGTTAGGGGAACCTTAATGACAAGTCACCGGCGTAGCGTATCTTTTTTAGGCTACGCCGGCGTAGCGCAGAGCGCCAAGCACAGTATTCACAAAGCACTCACCCCCAATTCTACGCTGGGTTTCCTCGGCGTAAGCCAGCGTAGGTGGAAGTGGGCGTGAGCCATGCTAATGAGGCGTGACCCCATGTAAACGATGTACTGAGCGTCATAAAGATACGAATAACGTACGGCGCATGCGCCGTCCCGTTGACGCGACCCAGTGCGCATGCGCACAATCACGTCGAAAATTCGTAGGCGTAAGCCGGCCTAATTCAAAGTAGGTGGAAGTGGGCGTGATCCATTTAAATGAAGCGTGACCCCATGCAAATGAAGGGCCGAACGAACGGCGCATGCGCCGTCCCGTGGACGCAACCCAGTGTGCATGCTCAGAATCACGTCGAAACTACTCCCTAAGATACGTCGAATCACTTACTACGACGTGAACGTAACCTACGCCCAGCCCTATTCACGTACTACGTAAACGACGTAAAATACGACGGCTGTTCCCTGGTCCATACCTTTGCATGAGTTGCGCCTCATAGATGGGGAATAACTATACGCCGGACGTAAGCCTTACGCAAACCGCGTATATTATACGCCGGGCGCAACTACGTTCGTGAATCGGCGTATCTCACTCATTTGCATATTTGCTATGAGGCGGCCGGCGTAAATATGCGCCCACGATACGCCGGAGTAGGAAAGTTACGTCGGTCGGATGAAGCCTATTTTCAGGCGTATCTAACTCCCCCCCCCCTCTTCCTAAAAAAATATAACTTTTTTAAAAAAAAAACTGTGACCCCCCCCCCCATAGTTTTCACTGGTTCATCCTGGGACCTGTAGTTCTTCACTAGTTGGGGGGGGGGAGGGGGTTAAATCTTCAGCTCTGAGGGTTTCATGGTGGGACCTGTAGTCCTTCACTTTTGGGGGGTCACATTCCCCCCAATAGTGAAGGACTACAAGTCACAGCATGCACTCCTAATATCTAAAGATGTGACACCCCCCCCCCCAATTTGAAGGACTACAACACCCAGCATGAACCCCCTGAGATCTAAGGGTGTGATCCAATAGATTTCACAGGTTTATGCTGGGACCTGTAGTTCTTCACTATTTGGGGGGGCAGGGGGATCTCACATCTTCAGCTCTGGGGGGGGTTCATGCTGGGACCTGTAGTCCTTAACGTTGGGCAGGTCACCCCCCCAAAGTAAAGGACTACCAATCCCAGCATGAACCGATGATATCTAAAGATGTGACCCCCCCCACCCCAATTTTGAAACACCCAGCATGAATCCATGAGATCTAAGGGTGTGACCCCATAGATTTCACAGATCTAGGCTGGGACCTGTAGTTCTTCACTAGTTTGGGGCGGTGTGTCACATCTTAGGCTCTGAGGGGTTCATGCTGGGACTTTTAGTCCTTCACTTTTGGGGGGGACACATTCCTAATATCAAAAGATGTGACCCCCCCCCCCAATTTGAAAGACTACGACACCCAGCATGAACCCCCTGAGATCTAAGGGTGTGACCCCATATATTTCACAGTTTCATGCTGGGACCTGTAGTTCTTCACTAGTTTGGGGGGGTGTCACATCTTAAGCTCTGAGGGGTTCATGGTGGGACTTTTAGTCCTTCACTTTTGGGGGTCACATTTCTAATATCTAAAGATGTGACCCCCTCCCCCCAAATTTGAAGGACTACAACACCCAGCATGAACCCCCTGATATCTAAGGGTGTGACCCCATAGATTTCACAGTTTCATGCTGGGACCTGTAGTTCTTCACTAGTTGGGGGGATGTCACATCTTAAGCTCTGAGGGGTTCATGCTGGGACCTGTGTCAGTTTCATTCTGGGACACTGTATTGTCCCAGAGTGAAGGTGCCCGGGACAGACCTGCAGAATGCGGGACTGTCCCAGGAAATCCGGGACACGTGATCACCCTAGTGGGGGCCATCTTTCCCTCACTCGTCTCCATACGAAAGCCAGGGAGAGGACGCGATCTACTTACGGCTCCGATAAGCGGCGGAGGGCACCTGAGTGTGGCATCACTATAAGTGTTCTTGCAGCGAATCTGCCGCAGAGACCACTTTTATCTTGAAGCGGACCGCCCGCTGAAGAAGAGGATACCGGTGGTTATGGTAGCTAGCTGCTGCCATAACAAACATATATATCTCTCTTCCAAATAGTGACGTAAAACGATGGCGGGCGGTCCTTAAGTGGTTAATGTATTTTTTTTTTTGCTGAAATTTTGTGCTCCATAAACAGTTTTTTTGTCATAAAATATTGTATGACATAAAAAAAATTGCAAGAGCTGCCACTTTAATCTCCGTAGCCTCTGCTCTCATAAAAATATATCGGCCCGGATTCACAGACACTGGCGCATATTTATGCCGGTGATCTGCCGATATGGTTCCGGCTAACGTGACAGTTCCTGCGCAGGCGCAATCTGATCTGCCGATATGGTTCCGGCTAACAAGAAAGTTCCTTTAAGGACTGCGCAGGCGCAAACTTGCCGACGGAAATCTCCGAACCTCAGCCGGCATCCAGGGCGACGTGGATTTTGAAGAAAGTGGCCAGTCGGCCTCACATATTCGCTTCGCTCGGACGGCTCGCTCCGCTCGCTCGGCCTCCTGGCTCTTTTTTTAACATCTTCCAATCCATGGGGAGGTTAAAAAATTAGCCTGGATGCCGGCCGAGGTTCGGAGATTTCCGTCGACAAGTTTGCGCCTGCGCAGTCCTTGAAGGATCTTTCTCGTTAGGGGAACCTTAATGACAAGTCACCGGCGTAGCGTATCTTTTTTAGGCTACGCCGGCGTAGCGCAGAGCGCCAAGCACAGTATTCACAAAGCACTCACCCCCAATTCTACGCTGGGTTTCCTCGGCGTAAGCCAGCGTAGGTGGAAGTGGGCGTGAGCCATGCTAATGAGGCGTGACCCCATGTAAACGATGTACTGAGCGTCATAAAGATACGAATAACGTACGGCGCATGCGCCGTCCCGTTGACGCGACCCAGTGCGCATGCGCAGAATCACGTCGAAAATTCGTAGGCGTAAGCCGGCCTAATTCAAAGTAGGCGGAAGTGGGCGTGATCCATTTAAATGAAGCGTGATCCCATGCAAATGAAGGGCCGAACGAACAGCGCATGCGCCGTCCTGTGGACGCAACCCAGTGCGCATGCGCAGAATCACGTCGAAACTACTGCCTAAGATACGTCGAATCACTTACTACGACGTGAACGTAACCTACGCCCAGCCCTATTCACTTACTACTACGTAAACGACGTAAAATACGACGGCTGTTCCCTGGTCCATACCTCTGCATGAGTTGCGCCTCATAGATGGGGAATAACTATACGCCGGACGTAAGCCTTACGCAAACCGTGTATATTATACGCCGGGCGCAACTACGTTCGCGAATCGACGTATCTCCCTCATTTGCATATTTGCTATGAGGCGGGCGGCGTAAATATGCGCCCACACGATACGCTGACGTAGGAAAGTTACGTCGGTCGGATGAAGCCTATTTTCAGGCGTATCTAGTTCTGTGGGCACGGCGCACAGATATGACGGCGCATAGTTACACTTACGCGGCGTATCTCGAGATACATCGGCGTTAGTGATTTGTGAATTCCGGGCCGTAGTGTTTGGGGGTTCTAAGTAATTTTGTTTTACTTTCAGGCATGCAAGGGTTAAACACATTTTCCGTATGTCCCATTCCTTAGTATGATGATCTATTCACATTTCCATGCCATTCAGGGACACACCCCCCCCCCCCCCCCTTCCTAAAAAAAGATAACTTTAAAAAAAAAAAATTGTGACCCCCCCATAGTTTTCACTGGTTCATCCTGGGACCTGTAGTTCTTCACTAGTTGGGGGGGGAGGGGGTTAAATCTTCAGCTCTGAGGGGTTCATGGTGGGACCTGTAGTCCTTCACTTTTGGGGGTCACATTCCCCCCAAAAGTGAAGGACTACAAGTCCCAGCATGAACTCCTAGGGACAGATTCTCAAACGAGATACGGCGGTGTATCTCCAGATACGCCGTCGTATCTCTGAGTTGCGCGGTCGTATCTATTCGCCTGATTCTTAGAATCAGTTACGCATAGATTTCCCGTAGATCCGACTGGCGTAACTGTGTTACACCGTCGTATCGTAACTGCATATTTACGCTGGCCGCTAGGTGGCGCTTCCGTCTAATTCTGCGTCGAGTATGCAAATTAACTAGATACGCGAATTCACGAACGCACGCCCGGCCGACGCAGTACATTTACGCCGTTTACGTTAGGCTTTTCCCAGCGTATAGTTACCCCTGCTATATGGTGGCGTAAGTGCGGCGTACCAATGTTAAGTATGGCCGTCGTTCACGCGACGAAATGTGAAAATTTTACGTCGTTTGCGTAACTCGTCCATGAATGGGGCTGGACGTAATTTACGTTCACGTCAAAACCAATACGTCCTTGCGGCGTATTAGGAGCAATGCACACTGGGAGATTTCCACGGACGGCGCATGCGCCGTTCGTGAAAAACGTCAATCACGTCGGGTCACACAACATTTACATAAAACACGCCCCCCTGTTCCAAATTAAAAATTGAATTAGGCGGGCTTACGCCGGCCGATTTACGCTACGCCGCCGCAACTTAAGGAGCAAGTGCTTTGAGAATACTGCACTTGCCCATCTAAGTTGCGGAGGCGTAACGTAAATCATATACGTTATGCCCGCACAAAGATACGCGATCGGACGTGAATCTGGCCCCTAATATCTAAAGATGTGACCCCCCCCCCAATTTGAAGGACTACAACACCCAGCATGAACCCCCTGAGATCTAAGGATGTGATCCCATAGATTTCACAGGTTTATGCTGGGACCTGTAGTTCTTCACTATTTGGGGGGGCGGGGGTCTCACATCTTTAGCTCTGGGGGGGGTTCATGCTGGGACCTGTAGTCCTTAACGTTGGGCAGGTCACACCCCCCCCCCTCCCCAAAGTAAAGGACTACCAATCCCAATGATATCTAAAGATGTGACCCCCCCACCCCAATTTTGAAACTCCCAGCATGAACCCGTGAGATCTAAGGGTGTGACCCCATAGATTTCACAGATCTATGCTGGGACCTGTAGTTCTTCACTAGTTTGGGGGGGGGGTGTCACATCTTAAGCTCTGATGGGTTCATGGTGGGACTTTTAGTCCTTCACTTTTGGGGGGTCACATTCCTAATATCTAAAGATGTGAGCCTCCCCCCCAAATTTGAAGGACTACAACACCCAGCATGAACCCCTGAGATCTAAGAGTGTGATCCCATAGATTTCACAGGTTTATGCTGGGACCTGTAGTTTGTCACTATTTGGGGGGCGGGGGTCTCACATCTTCAGCTCTGGGGGGGGGGGGGGGGTCATGCTGGGACCTGTTGTCCTTAACTTTGGTGAGGTCACCCCCCTCCCCCAAACTAAAGGACTACCAGTCCCAGCATGAACCCCTGAGATCTAAGGGTGTGACCCCATAGATTTCACAGGTTCATGCTGGGACCTGTAGTTCTTCACTAGTTGGGGGGCGGGGGTCTCACATCTTCAGCTCTGGGGGGGGGGGGTCATGCTGGGACCTGTTGTCCTTAACTATGGAAAGGAGGTCACCCCCCCACCCCCCTTAAGTAAAGGACTACCAGTCCCAGCATGAACCCCTGAGATCTAAGGGTGTGATCCCATAGATTTCACAGGTTTATGCTGTGACCTGTAGTTCTTCACTATTTGGGGGGCGGGGGGGTCACATCTTCAGCTCTGGGGGTGGGGGGTGGGGGTCATGCTGGGACCTGTTGTCCTTAACTTTGGAGAGGTAACCCCCCCCCCCAAAGTAAAGGACTAGCAGTCCCAGCATGAACCCCTGAGATCTAAGGGTGTGACCCCATAGATTTTGCTGGTTCATCCTGGGACCTGTAGTTCTTCACTAGTTGGGGGGGGGTGTCGCATCTTAAGCTCTGAGGGGTTCATGGTGGGACTTTAAGTCCTTCACTTTTGGGGGGTCACATTCCTAATATCTAAAGATGTGACCCTCCCCTCAAATTTGAAGGACTACAACACCCAGCATGAACCCCCGAGATCTAAGGGTGTGACCCCATAGATTTCACAGTTTCATGCTGGGACCTGTAGTTCTTCACTAGTTTGGGGGGGTGTCGCATCTTAAGCTCTGAGGGGTTCATGCTGGGTCCTGTGTCAGTTTCATTCCGGGACACTGTATTGTCCCAGAGTGAAGGTGCCCGGGACAGACCTGCAGAATGCGGGACACATGGTCACCTTAGTCGGGGTTCCCCCACACACACCAGCATTATTTAGGCTGCTGTGGAGGAACGCCCGACTTACATGACGCTCGTCCGGAGGAAAGTGAAAGTGAAACGAAGTAGGAAGTTTAAATTTAAAGACGCAGTCGGCCGCGCCGGGAGAATCTCTAGAAAAACGCTATTCCCGGGCCGGTTGTTTGTTTGTGACATTGTTTGGGGTTGTCAGGGCTGGGAATAGGTCTTCCTCCATAGAATAAACTCCCAGGGATTCGTTGTTTTCTGAGTCGACCTCACCGAGTCACCATCGTTCTCTGCAGAATATTTCCTGAAGACCCGTCTGTCTTGTCTGATCTGATCGGGGGCGTGACAGGCGGGGGAACAGAAACCACAATCAGAAAGTGGCGGGGAAATCTCTGAACAGGAATAGAAGTGTCTGAGGATGAACCAACGCCGATCATGTAAGTCAATGTTCCAGAAAGCTGGTATATAGATGATGTCTCCAGGATGGGCACAGATCACGCCTGCACTCAATGTTTGTAGGAAGCTCCAAAGAAAGAAAGGACCAGAAACAGGCACTGCTCTCTATGTCCCATTGTACTCTGATACAGCAAAACCTTGGATTGTGAGCATAATTTGTTCCAGAAACATGCTTGTAATCCAAAGCACTTGTATATCAAAGCATTTTTTTTTGTACAGGGAATAAAAGAGAAGAGAGGCGCCTCTAAGTGTAGCAATAAGTTGCTAAATGTTGCACCTTCATTACATGTAATTATATTGCTACACTTAGAGGCTCCTGTCTTCTCTTTTATACTCAGTTGTGACATGACGCTACTCTTATATCAAGACATCGCTTGTATATCAAGGCAAAGATTTATTAAAACATTTTGCTTGTCTTGCAAAACGCTCTCAAACCAAGTTACACTCAAACCAAGTTACTCTCAAACCAAGGTTTTACTGTAACTGTATGGGGTCAATGCCTATAATAATAGTGTTTAAAATATCAATTGCAATGTTTTATTTTACATATGATTCTTTTGTATATATATATATATTTTTTTTTTATTACCTATAAAATTAGTATTTCATATATGAATTCCAATGTTTTATTTCACACAATTTATTTATATTTTAATTCTATATTTATTATTATTATTATTATTATTATTATTATTATTATTATTATTATTATTATTAAATACCTAGTGATAGCATTTAAAATATGAATCCCAATGTTTTATTTCACATACTGTACCTTTCTTTATCTATGATTTATATGTATTATTTTATTTTATTTACCTTTTTTTCTTTATATTATATTTATTTTAAATTTATTATTTAATTTAATTTTAATATATTTATATATATATATATATATATTTTATTACCTATAAAATTAGTATTTCATATATGAATTCCAATGTTTTATTTCACACAATTTATTTATATTTTAATTCTATATTTTTTATTATTATTAATTATTATTATTATTATTATTATTATTATTATTATTATTATTATTATTATTAAATACCTGGTGATAGCATTTAAAATATGAATCCCAATGTTTTATTTCACATACTGTACCTTTCTTTATCTATGATTTATATGTATTATTTTATTTTATTCACCTTTTTTTCTTTATATTATATTTATTTTAAATGTATTATTTAATTTATTATTTAATTTAATTTTAATATATATATACACATACCTATATTAATAGCATTTAATATATGAATTCCAATGTTTATTTCACATACCTTTATTTCTTTATATTATATTTAATTTTATGTTTATTATTTCATTTTAAGGTTATATATATATATATATATATATATATATATATATATATACACACACACACACACACACACACACACACACACACACACACACACACACACACACACACACACACACACACACATATATACATATAATAATAGCATTTAATATATGAATTCCAATGTTTTATTTCACATGCCTTTCTTTCTTTATATTATGTTTAATTTTATATTTATTATTTTATTTACTTGTATATGTTTTTTTATTATTCTTTAATACCTATAATAATAGTCATTAATAGATTAATTCCAATGTTTTATTTCACATACCTTTCTTTCTTTATATTATATTTAATTTTATATTTATTATTTTATTTCATTTTCATATGTTTTTTTTATTATTCTTTAATACCTATAAAAATAGTCATTAATATATGAATTCCAATGGTTTAGGTCACATACCTTTCTTTCTTTATATTTTATTCAATTTTATTTTTTTAAATACTATGGGCCAGATCCACGAAGCGTGGCGCTTCTTTACAGCCGGCGTAGTGTATCTCAGATACACTACGCCGCCGTAACTTACAGCGTATTTCCCGTATGCTCAAAGAATTTGCGCCGTAAGTTATGGCGGTGTAGTGTAACTGTGTCGGCGTAAGGGCGCGCAATTCAAATGGATGAGATGGGGGCGTGTTTTATGGTAATACGTCTTGACCCGACGTAAATGAAGTTTTTTCTGAACGGCGCATGCGCCGTCCGTGGGGATATCCCAGTGCGCATGCTCGAAATTAACCCGCAACAAGCCAATGCTTACGACGTGAATGTCATTCTACGCAAAGCCCTATTCGCGAACGACTTACGCAAACGACATAACATTTTCAAAATTCGACGCGGGAACAACGTCCATACTTAACATAGGATATGCCTCATATAGCAGGGGTAACTATACGCTGAAACGACGTAAAAAAAATTGCCGGCCGGACGTACGTTCGTGGATCGCCGTATCTAGCTAATTTGCATACTCGATGCGGAAATCTACGGAAACGCCACCTAGCGGCCAGCGTAAATATGCACCTTAGATCCGACGGCGTACTAAGACGTACCGCCAGTCGGATCTAGCCCAGCTTCAGGCGTATCTTGTTTTGTGGATACAAAACAAAGATACGCCGGAGCAACCTAGAAGTTACGCGGCGTATCAATAGATACGCCAGCGTAACTGCTTCGTGGATCTGGCCCTATAATACCAAATGTATTGGGACGCCTGCCTTTACACGCACATGAATTGTAAAGAGAATGTAAACTTCCTTTGTTGCCTTTTACCTGTAGGTAAATATCTCTTAAGCCCTGTACACACGATCGGATATCTGATGGAATCTAATCCGATGGATTTTTTTGTCGGATATCCGATGAAGCTGACTTTCATCAGTCTTGCCTACACACCATCAGTCAAAAATCCGACCGTGTCCAACGCGGTGACGTAAAACACTACGACGTGCAGAGAAAAATGAAGTTCAATGCTTCCGAGCATGCGTCAACCTGATTCTGAGGCCCCATACACACGATAGAATCCATCCGCTGAAAAATCCCAGCGAATGGGTTTCAGCGGATAGATCCTATGGTGTGTACACTCCAGCGGATCTGTTTCCGTGGATATTTATCCCCTGGGATGGATTCCAGCGGATAAATATTTGATGACATGCCAAACAAATCTATCCGCTGGAATCCATCCCAACGGATGGATCCGCTGGTCTGTACAGACTCACCGGATCCATCCGTCCGAAGGGATTCCCCGCATGCGTCGTAATGATTCGACGCATGCGTGGAATTCCTTATATGACAGCGTCGCGCACGTCGCCACGTCATATTCGCGGCGACGGCGCGACACGTCATCGCCAGAGGATTTCGGCGCGGATTTCAATGCGATGGTGTGTACACTCCATCGCAGAGAAATCCGCTGAAATCCTTGAGCGGATTTATCCGCGGAAACGGTCCGCTGGACCGTATTCGCGGATAAATCCTCTCGTGTGTATGGGGCCTTAGCATGCGTGGGTTTTTCTCGGATGGATTTCCCCACAGACGATCGTTTTTTTTCTATCACTTTTTTTTATCCATAGGAAAATTTTAAAACAAGTTCTAATTTTTTTTCACCGATAGAAAACAAACCGATGGGGCCCACACACGATCGGTTTGGTCCGATGAAAACGGTCCATCGGCCCGTTTTCATCAGACAAACCGATCGTGTGTACAGGGCTTTAAACGTGGGCCGTTTAGGAGATATTTACATTACATGCAGCCAGTGACTTCTCTGGCACCCGCTCTCTGAACGAAAAGCCACCCGTGCTGTTCCTTCTGAGCCCTGTGCCGTGAATGGCGGCTCCCAAGTGAACCCAGAAGCAAGACGGATGTAGATGACAGCGGCTGCAGCGTTGACATTGCGGCGCTGGAACAGCTTTGTTTTAAGGTAAGTTTCACATAATGTGCTAGTATGCGATGCATACTAGCACATTATTAGGTAGATTCACACACATTGGCCTAAACTTGCCGCGGCGTAGCTTAGGGTGTTTAAGCTACGCCGCCGTAAGTTAGCTAGGCAAGTACATGATTCACAATGTACTTGCCTGCTAAGTTACGGCGGCGTAGCCTAAAGCGGGCGGGCGTAAGGGCGCCGAATTCAAATGTGTGTAAGGGGGCGTGTTTTATGTCAATGGGGCTTGACCTTACGTTTTTGACATTTTTTTTTTAACTGCGCATGCCCTGGGCGCCTACATTTCCCAGTGTGCATTGCGGCTAAGTACGCCGCACGGGCCTATTGATTTCGACGTGGACGTAAACAACGTAAATCCCGATTCACGGACGACTTGCGCAAACGACGTAAAAAATTAGAATTTCGACGCGGGAACGGCGGCCATACTTAACATTACTATTCCAACTAGGGCTAAGCTCTAACTTTAGGCGGCCTATCTCTAACATAAACGCCGTAAAAGTACTGCGTCGGCCGGGCGTACGTTTGTGAATCGGCGTATCTATGATTTACATATTCTACGCCGAACGCAATGGAAGTGCCACCTAGCGGCCATCCGAAATATTGCAACCTAAGATAGGACAGCGCAAGCCGTCGTATCTTAGATATGTTTAAGCGTATCTCTGTTTGACAATACACTTAAACATAGGTCAGCGTAGATTCTGAGTTAGGTCGGCTTATCTACTGATAAGCCAGCCTAAGGCTGCATTCACACCTTGGCGTACAAAATCGCTGCGTTTTGTCCCGCGAATTGCGGCGACAAATTGCGGCGACAAATTGCGGCGTTTTGTACCACGATTTGCGGCGACAAAACGCAGCGATTGTGAATGCAGCCTTCACCCCCTCATTGTAGATGGTTCACATCTCCTATGCCGAACGCCGAAAGCCGCCTGAAAAAAAGGTCAGGGACTTGTTTCCAGGCGGCAGGCGTACGGCGTTCGGCGTGGAGATGTGAACCATCTCCATAGAGGGCGGCTGCGGCGTCGCACTACAGGCGTATATACGCCTAGGTGTGAACGGGGGCTAACTCTTTGTGAATCTACCTATATGACTTTACCTTGCAGAGGGGGGACGTCCAGTGGTATACTTCCACTTTAATGGCATCCCCAGTCTTAGTCCGTAGGGTTCAATATTGAGTTGGCCCCGCCCTTTGCAGCTATAACAGCTTCAACTCTTCTGGGAAGGCCGTCCACAAGGTTTAGGAGTGTGTCTATGGGAATGTTTGACCATTCTTCTGGGAGCACGTTTGAGGTCAGGCACTGATGTGGATGAGAAGGCCTGGCTCACAGTCTCCGCTCTAATTCATCTCAAATTTGTTCTATCGGGATGAAGTCAGGATTCTGTGCAGGCCAGTCAAGTTCCTCCACCCCAAACTCGCTCATCCCTGTCTTTATGGACCTTGCTTTGTGCACTGGTGAGCAGTCATGTTGGAACAGGAAGGGGCCGTCCCCAAACTGTTCCCACAAAGTTGGGAGCATGAAATTGTTCAAAATGTCTTGGTATAGTGATCCCTTAAGAGTTTGTTACCCTAAAAAAAAAAAAATTGGATCCTGTTCTCTTAACCACTTAAGACACGGACCAAAATGCAGGTAAAGGACCTGGCCATTTTTTGCGATTCGGCACTGCGCCGATTTAACTGACAATTGCGCGGTCGTGCGACGTGGCTCCCAAACAAAATTGGCGTCCTTTTTTCCCCACAAATAGAGCTTTATTTTGGTGGTATTTGATCACCTCTGCGGTTTTTATTTTTTGCGCTATAAACAAAAATAGAGCGACAATTTAGAAAAAAATTCAATATTT